>NC_134491.1:14807591-14972591 GCF_040206685.1 Ascaphus truei | reverse complement strand
TAGCTGTTCTGCTTGAGTCCAGATGATCCATATGCATTTGTATCTTGTGAACCACAAATAAGACTTTGTGGCATTACTGATCAAAGGTCAAAACAATATTTTAAACCATTTAATTGCCCTTTAAAAGCACAGAGAGTTCATACAGATCAGAACTAGTCCAACATGTATAAGAAAGCATTGCAGAATAGTGGCCATATGCAGCCTTTAACGGGATGTCCGATTTGGGATCTGCTTCGAGGTGCTCTAGTCCCGTATAACGCCAGGTGGTTGGGATACAGCAAGCTAGCCCCGCTTCTATTATCCTATCCCTAATAGGGTTACTATGTCTGCATCTTTACATTATATCTGCAAACTGTTAGTAACAGGACTGATCACCAACACTAATTAGCAGCTTCACTTACTGCTTCCTCCCTTCCCCAGGAGTTCCCGCCAGCCTGCCCTTGTATTACATGCACGTCAGGGATAAAACTTCAGTGTATGCCTAAACGTCGATTACTGAACACCCCAAAGAACACTGAACACTTGCAAAGTGTACACAGACACAATGAGCTTCCCTGTGTCCCTGTGTCCAGTTCATTAACATGGGACAGCTGAATAGAGCTGTTTGGAGTCTGTGGGGGAAAAATGTAAACATGGTTTGTGTTGTATTGTTCAAAAACAATTCCCTACAGGAAGACCACATGCAGCATTAGGCTGCGCTTACAGTACTGGCGACGGCGCACATCCCGTAGCAAGTACATGCAGTCGGTCGCGGGTGCCCATAGTGGGCCCGACCATGACAGCGCTGCAGAGGGACGGGGAGGTCGCAATCGCCGGTAGTCAAAGGATTTTGCCTTTTTCGGCGATCGCCGCATGATGTCAGCGGCACGTGAGCGGTTCAGCCAATGAGGGCGAACCGCTCGCGGCCACGCCCCTGGTCGCCCGCACCAGAGTGCAGGAATCGCTATTGCGACGGTGAACGTCACGCGGGCGCGTCGCTGTAGCCCTTAGTATAAGTGCAGCCTTAGTTTTAGGGGAGAGTTGAGAAGGGCAGCTATTCTTGCATATGGAAGCTGCATTCAGCAACAGCACAATACTGTATAGAGCAGGGGTAGCCAACTCTAGTCCTTAAAGGCCCCAAAAGGCAGGGAAATCCTGAAAACCTGACCCGTTGGTGGCCCTTGAAGACTGGAGTTGGCCACTCCTGCTCTATATTGTACTTAACCATGTAACATCCATACAATTTGTATGTTTGTTGTTTTAAGATCAGTGTGTAATTTTACATTTAAAAAAACAAAAACATCCTCAAAGTGTTATGTTGGCGTCATAAATGGAGGTTAATACTTCTGAAAAATAATAGTAAAATTATACAAAAAAAACGCACAAAAATGATAGCCTGTACTTTTATATAAAAATACAGCTATAGCTCACCAGCACCTCAATCCCCTACCTGGGTCGGAGCGGCTATGGTGAAATCAGAGGCAGGGTGCAAAGGGGTTAAAAAGACAGCCGCACTAATTACACCTAAAAATAAATGATATGCTCGTTTAGGAGTTTAATCTTCAACTCTTAACAGGGTAAGGACAGAAACTGGAATGAAACCAGACTGAAGCAGTCCAGCTGCTCTGGTTTTTAACGCTTGTGGAAAAGTTTCTGTTAAGGCTACCGATCATTAACCCTTTCCATGCCAGAGGGGAAAGAAACATTGCCAAAGCAGTGATGCAAGGTGCAGGAAGCAGATTTATGTAATGCCGAATATAAACAGAAGTGCAAACATTTGTGTTGCCGATACTCTTCAGGGGACGAACAGCAGAGCTTTACTAAGCAGCCGTTTGAGGTAAACCAGATTTCGTGACGCCAAAGCAGAACGGGAGGCTTTGGTGTATGGAGTTCGGAACCATCTGGATGATTTGCCCAGGTCACAACACCTGACCTTGTGTGAAGGACAGCAGCCCTCTGCCAGAGCCGCATTGTAAGGCCGCGCTTATAGTGCCGGCAACGTCACACTGCGGTCGCTGGAAAAATCAAATTGACTTGGCTTCCAAGCCGGCGTCTCGCTTCGACTATAAGCGCACGTGACGGCGGCAATACATTTGTTTTGCCGCGACGTCGCCGGCACTATAAGCGCAGCCTAATGAAGCATCCAAGGCTGCAGCCATAGTACGTGCACGACAGAGTACAAGCGCGCGCATGTCGCCTAAGCGATCTGTGGACTCCGATGACGTTCGCGACGTGGGGGCGTGGTCGTGACATCACCAGGCTGGTTCACCCTCATTGGCTCAAACGCTCATGTGACGCGAATAATAAAAAAAATTGTCTCCGCCAAAATCTGCTGCGCCATGGCGTGCCGCAGGGCCGGACTGGTGCACCTGCATGAATTTGTTCGTGCCGCACGCACCGTCGCCTGCACTATGTCCGCAGCCTTACATGTGATGGTCGTCTGAAATCACTCACCTTAAAGTCCCATTTTCCCCTTTGTCCAGGCTGGTGAAGCGACTGTACAGACGTGTTATCTGGCTGTGAGAAACTACACGGGGACAAAAACACGGGAAAGAGTCAGTGTGACACTGGGCCACGCAGAAATCGGATCTGATATAAAACATCTCCACACCCTTTCCAATCCTCTGCATCGTTAAACAAAAACAGGTACAAAACTGAACCCCTTCCCTGCCAGGGACACCCGCAATTTATTTATTCAGCATTGCATGTGTAGCCTGGCGCCAACAGTCTAATTTGATCTATGTTCGCAAACGATAAGATCGCAAGAGGAAATCTTATAAGTGTGGGGGGGGGGGGAGAGATTCTGCAACTATGTCAGTAACGCAGCCAGGATTGCCACACACAGGGGGGTAAAGATTAAACTCATATGCACTTCTTTTTATGGTGCACTTAAGGAGGTGTCATAAGCATGCTTAAACAATAAGGTTGTGATAACAAGTGTTACATTAACCCCTGCACAGCCAAAGAAACCGTCAGCGCATCTCTTTGTACCTCCATCTGGCAGCAAGGGTGTGAAGGTATACAGACCGATGTTCAAAACAGTACAGTATATATATACACACTACATGCAGAGATGTGCAGTAACATCTGTGAAAACAGTCTCTTTGATTCAAGGTCTCATAAGATCTGAACCGGATGATAACATTAGGAATGGCATTAACATTTACCAAGAAACTTATAACTAGGGCTACAATGACTTTATTTATTGTATGTGTATGCAACGCATTGCTGGCAATTGTGACTGGGAAGGGGTTGAACAACTCCTATTCCCCAAACACTCGTGCCTAGACCTTTATCCATGTTATGGGCCATGTCAGCTAGCTGCAAATAGCTCAGTCCTAGAGGTCTGATAAACCAGTGGCTTTGTATCCTCCTGCGGACCTCAAGGACTGAGCTATGTACAGCTAAACCAGCTGGCAAGAAATCAAAAGGCATGACACTGCATCCCTCTTATCGGAAAATGCTCTGTACACCAGGCAGGTTAAGGTCAGACTGTGAAAGTCACTTGAGTACAGGAACCAGTCTCCTTCCCAGACACTGACTGCCTACTGAAAACATGTTACATGCTACACTTAGCACTGATCCCATCTGCCTTCAATAACCCAGTCACTGCCAGAAGTACAAAGCAGTGGTGTACAAGCCTTAAAAATGTAGTGTTACTGCTTATAATCAGGTCAAGGAGATGCAACACCTGTTAGGCCAGGGTGGCCAACTCCAGCCCTCAAGGGTCCCCAACTAGTCAGGTTTTAACAATATCCCTGCTTCAGCACAGGTGGCTCAATCATTCTGACAGCCACTGACAGTCAACTGTGCTGAAGCAGGGATATCCCCAATACCTGGTGGTGGCCCTTGAAGATTGAAGTTGTCCACCCCTGAACTACATGCTCCCATCTGATACCGCTTTGCTCTGGTTTAAACATGTGTTTATCAAGAACAGGAATTTCTCCTGTCATTTCTACAGAGATCTCGTGAATTCTGCATGGTATGGATCCCCTTGGGACAGTGTTTAAAATCTGGTAATAAGAAAAGTTAGGATAAGAATAAGTCACTGTGATCATCAAGTATGGAGTCACGAGTGCCTTATTGCATTTATCCATCCACAGAGTGAAAGGCCACACATCAAACAGCACTTCCTACCCAAAATACAGCATTCATTGCAGAAAATCACGATGGACATTACCGGTCACAACACTGCGTGCCAATCCATGACCCAGCAGCATATAGCTGGAGAATTATGAACAAAGCAAACTGAGGCTGCGCTTATAGTGCCGGCGACATCACTTCAAAACAAGTGTATTGAAGCCACTGCAATTTGATTTTTCCAGCGACAACAGTGTGACATCAGCGTCGCCGTCACTATAAGCACAGCCTTACTGCCCATATCTGAGAATGAATGGAGAGCGCCACTAAGGACCATTGAAATCTTATAGGATTCTACAGCCTGGATCATGCAATTGTAGTTGTTTGAGCCCCAGCTGCAGGCCCTTTCGGTAGCAGAGGGGGTTAAATGTCGGCCTAGTCTCCTGCAGAGCCGCCTCCCCCATCACTTACATCCAGTCTCCTTCTTGATCTCTTCTATCTCCTCGTCCCTCAGCAGGGTAGAGGCCCTGGAGCCCATGCTGAGCACTGACACTTCCGGGTATCCGACCAGCAGTGACAGACACCCACCCCCTCCCTGCTCAGTGCCTGCAACTGCCCGGTAATTGCAGCATTCCCACTATTTATAGTGAGGGGCGGGGCTATGACACGGCACACTCACCCCACGCCCATTTACAACACTTCGCGCTTCCACTCACAGACGATGCCCGAAACCTGACCACGCCCACTTCGGCAGTTCCTCCGCGTCTCAGAGGTTGCCTCAAAGCCCCCACACGCGCCATTTTTTTTAATTTAACTTTATTTACAACTAACAACACTGACATTTTTCCACAAGGAGGAAGTAAACACAGGCAGCCATTTTGAATCAAACTGGGGCTAATAAGTACACAGGCCACATTCATTACTGTTTAAATATTCATAATTAAACCCAGATGAAACGTGATCTCAGCACAGTGGCATGTAAAGTAGGTCCTATTCAAACCACTATAAGTATTTTGAAATAACTTCTGAACATGTTTAATAATAATGTCTCCACAGTAAGCAGATGCTTGTACAACTGGCACATTATCATAGGGGTGCCAGGTGTCCACTACTGAACCGGCTGTAGTAGGGGTGCCGACTGTCCTGTATTTGGACTCTGTCCAGTAAAAAAAATATGATAGGTGAATGAAAGGTAGAGTAGGAGCACTGCAAAAAAAGGCTGGACTGGAGGCGGGTAAAAAGTTCAACTACTTAATAGGCATATAACCAAAAAACGAACATACAGGTGAGTCCTCTGACGCGTTTCCTGCCTCTGCTGCACTTTATCAAAGAGTAACTGTACTGTTCGGATAAAATTCTTTAAAGAGACTCCTCTCAGCTTGCACGGGGTCCACTCCCTCCGCCCCTAATCAGGCTGATGTCCAACACCAGGTACGCAGGAGCCGTCCAATAGGTATAACCGTGACAAACTGAGAGTAACCCATCCCAAGAAAACGTAACAAATAATCTCAAATTAAACCACTAACATAGAATTGCTGACAATGTTGCTAATTTCCCATGTATATAAACACGTTAATCTGCACACAAAGACTAATGAAGTCTCAGGCATGTTAAAACCCAGTTAGAATATTATTGCAGATAAAGTATACAAATCTGAATAAAGCAACACAATCAAATCACATAAATCTACATAATCACAACATTATACAAATATGAACAAAAACATATTTACACAAAACTTAACATTTAAAAGAAATACAAAAAAACTATTGAATCAAAGCAAATGCATCAGATAAATATCCTATAGTATATTATCCCAATGATAAATCCAAGACTGCCTATGATAAGCACAATAGAATAAAAATATATATATACTAGCTTTTGTACCCCGAATCCTCACAGTAGTCCCTGGGGAGCTGCCGGCACCTTTGACCGTTCTGCTCCCGCATCTCCCGCTGCTGCCGGCACATCTCCCCACCCCCCTTCCCCCCTGCTGCCGGCATCTCTCCCCTCCCCCCCCCTCTCCCCCTGCTGCCGGCACCCCTCCCCCCCCCCCCTGCTGGCACATCTCACATCACACACACACAGAGACACTCACACACACACACAGCCCCGATCCAGCCAAGGACACGCCCCCTCCCTTAGTAGCCACACACCCCGACCCTGTTCTAACATTTTTGCAGGACAACTGATGGAAACTAAGAATGTACATAATTTGGGAGGTGAGTCATATTGGAAACTCAAAATAGTTGCGTTGACCTACAAATCCGCAGCACAATGTCCAGTAAAAGTTTTGTTGTGCTACGTGGTGCCGTTTGTGAGATTTCGATGATTCGGACATACAAACAAACAAACAAATGGAATAACAAACTTAGAAATATAGTATAGATATATATGTATATATACATATACACACACACACATATGTATTCATGCACATATACATACACACGCATAATATAATAGAATGTCATATTAATCAAGGACTATATCTCCTGGGGCAAACCCCAATGATGCCTACTGTATGTAGAGTGAAGTCTCTAATATAAGTCTGTTAGTGATTGGATCTCCATACTAAAAGGTACAATTTAAGCACATATGTGTATCTCAGCTAGGGTGACCAGGTGTCCCGGTTTAGCCGGGACAGTCCCGTTTTTTTAACCTCTGTCCCGGCTGCCCTGCATGCTGTAAAATGTTCCGTTTTTTTGTGGCTGTCCCACTTTTCACCATCAGAGCAGGGGGGGCAGCAGAGAGCAGACAATGCATGGAGGAGAGCAGGGGCCGGGTCTGAGCTGCGGAGCCCCAGCAGTGAGACCCGGACGTGTCAGTGAGAACTTCTGGTGTCTGCTGCCAGGGCTCAAGATGGCTTCCCCCACCCATGCAGGTATGGTCCAGAATGGGGGACATAGACACACACACTCACACAATGGGAGAGGGGGGAAGAGACACAGAGAGAGGCACAGGCACAGCACGGGGAGAGACACAGAGAGAACACAGGCACAGCATGGGGAGAGGCAGAGAGAGAGACACAGGCACAGCATGGGGAGAGGCACAGGCACAGCATGGGGAGAGGCAGAGAGAGAGACACAGGCACAGCTTGGGGAGAGACACAGAGAGAGGCACAGGCACAGCATGGGGAGAGACACAGAGAGAGGCACAGGCACAGCTTGGGGAGAGACACAGAGAGAGGCACAGGCACAGCATGTGGAGAGGGGCACAGAGAGAACACAGGCACAGCATGGGGAGAGGCAGAGAGAGAGACACACACAGGCACAGCATGGGAGAGGGCCACAGAGAGAACACAGGCACAGCATGGGGAGAGGCAGAGAGAGAGACACACACAGGCACAGCATGGGAAGAGGGCCACAGAGAGAGGCACCGGCACAGCATGGGGAGAGGCAGAGAGAGAGATACACACAGGCAAAGCATGGGGAGAGACACAGAGAGAGGCACAGGCACAGCATGGGGAGAGACAGAGAGAGGCACAGGCACAGCTTGGGGAGAGACACAGAGAGAGACACAGGCACAGCAGGGGGAGAGGGGCACAGCATGGGAAGAGGGCCACAGAGAGAACACAGGCACAGCATGGGGAGAGGCAGAGAGAGAGATACACACAGGCAAAGCATGGGGAGAGGCACAGAGAGAGGCACAGGCACAGCATGGGGAGAGGCAGAGAGAGAGACACACACAGGCAAAGCTTGGGGAGAGACACAGAGAGAGGCACAGGCACAGCATGGGGAGAGACAGAGAGAGGCACAGGCACAGCTTGGGGAGAGACACAGAGAGAGGCACAGGCACAGCAGGGGGAGAGGGGCACAGCATGGGAAGAGGGCCACAGAGAGAACACAGGCACAGCATGGGGAGAGGCAGAGAGAGAGACACACACAGGCAAAGCATGGGGAGAGGCACAGAGAGAGGCACAGGCACAGCATGGGGAGAGGCAGAGAGAGAGACACACACAGGCACAGCATGAGGAGAGGCAGAGAGAGAGACACACAGGCACAGCATGAGGAGAGGCAGAGAGAGAGACACACACAGGCACAGCATGGGGAGAGACAGAGAGAGAGAGACACGCACAGGCACAGCATGGGGAGAGGCAGAGAGAGAGACACACACAGGCAAAGCTCGGGGAGAGACACAGAGAGAGGCACAGGCACAGCATGGGGAGAGACACAGAGAGAGGCACAGGCACAGCTTGGGGAGAGACACGGAGAGAGGCACAGGCACAGCATGGGGAGAGGGGCACAGCATGGGAAGAGGGCCACAGAGAGAACACAGGCACAGCATGGGGAGAGGCACAGGCACAGCATGGGGAGAGACACAGAGAGAGACACACACAGGCAAAGCATGGGGAGAGGCACAGGCACAGCATGGGGAGAGACACAGAGAGAGGCACAGGCACAGCATGGGGAGAGGCAGAGAGAGAGACACACACAGGCAAAGCATGGGGAGAGGCACAGAGAGACACACAGACACAGCATGGGGAGAGGCAGAGAGAGAGACACACACAGGCAAAGCATGGGGAGAGGCACAGGCACAGCATGGGGAGAGACACAGAGAGAGGCACAGGCACAGCATGGGGAGAGACACAGAGAGAGACACACACAGGCAAAGCATGGGGAGAGGCACAGAGAGAGACACACACAGGCAAAGCATGGGGAGAGACACAGGCGCAGCATGGGGAGAGACACAGAGAGAGGCACAGGCACAGCATGGGGAGAGACACAGAGAGAGGCACAGCATGGGGAGAGGCACAGGCACAGCATGGGGAGAGACAGAGAGAGGCACAGGCACAGCATGGGGAGAGACACAGAGACAGGCACAGGCACAGCATGGGGAGAGACACAGAGAGAGGCACAGGCACAGCATGGGGAGAGACACAGAGAGAACACAGGCACAGCATGGGGAGAGGCACAGGCACAGCATGGGGAGAGACACAGAGAGAGTCACAGGCACAGCATGGGGAGAGACACAGAGAGAGGCACAGGCACAGCATGGGGAGAGACACAGAGAGAGGCACAGGCACAGCATGGGGAGAGACAGAGAGAGGCACATGCACAGCTTGGGGAGAGACACATAGAGAACACAGACACAGCATGGGGAGAGGCACAGGCACAGCATGGGGAGAGACACAGAGAGAGGCACAGGCACAGCATGGGGAGAGACACAGAGAGAGGCACAGGCACAGCATGGGGAGAGACAGAGAGAGGCACATGCACAGCTTGGGGAGAGACACAGAGAGAACACAGACACAGCATGGGGAGAGGCACAGGCACAGCATGGGGAGAGACACAGAGAGAGGCACAGGCACAGCATGGGGAGAGACACAGAGAGAGGCACAGGCACAGCATGGGGAGAGACACAGAGAGAGGCACAGGCACAGCTTGGGGAGAGACACAGAGAGAACACAGACAAAGCATGGGGAGAGGCACAGACACAGCATGGGGAGAGACACAGAGAGAGTCACAGGCACAGCATGGGGAGAGACACACACACAGGCAAAGCATGGGGAGAGGCACAGGCACAGCATGGGGAGAGACACAGAGAGAGGCACAGGCACAGCTTGGGGAGAGACACAGAGAGAGGCACAGGCATAGCATGTGGAGAGGGGCACAGCATGGGAAGAGGGCCACAGAGTGGGGGGGGGGGGGGAGAGAGAGAGAGACACAAAGAATGGGGGAGAGAGACAGAATGGGGGGGGAGACACAGAGAATGGAGGGGAGAGAGACAGAGAATGGAGGGGAGAGAGACAGAAAATGGAGGAGAGAGAGAGACAGAATGGAGAGGAGAGAGACAGAGAATGGGGGGGGAGAGACAGAGAATGGGGGGGGGAGAGAGACAAAGAATGGGGGAGAGAGAGACACACAGAATGGGGTGGAGGAGAGAGAGAGAGAGACAGACAGAGAATGGGGGAGAGAGAGACACACAGAATGGGGTGGGGGACAGAGAGACAGAGAATGGGTGGGAAAGGCACAGAGAATGGGGGAGAGAGAGACACACAGAGAATTGGCGGGGTGAGAAAGAGACAGAGAATGGGGGGGGGGGGAGAGACAGAAAATGGAGGAGAGACACAGAATGAGAGGGAGAGAGGGAGGGGAAAGGAGAGGGAGGGAATGGGGGAGAGAGGGAGAGAATGGGGGAGAGAGAATTGGGAGAGAGAGAGAATGTGGGGGGAGAAAGAAAGGGGGGAGAGAGGGGGGAGAGAGAATGGGGGGAGAAAGAGAGAATGGGGGGGAGAGAGAGAGAGAATGGGGGGGAGGGGGAGAGAGAATGGGGGGAGAGAGAGAGAGACAGGGAAGGGTGGAATGAGAATGTAGGGGTGGGGAGAACGAGAATAGAGGGATATGGGGGGAGGGAGAGAGAAAGGGATGTGTGTGAGAGAAGGGGGGACAGAGCGGGGTAGAGAGACATAAAGGAGAAGGGGCGCAGTTGGTGATATCATTTGTTTTATAAAAAAATTTTTAATGTGTCCCGGTTTTTACTTTTGTAAATTTGGTCACCTTAATCTCAGCCCAAGTGATAGCATCATGTATTATATATAACAACATTACTTAAACTAGGCATAGATAATTCTCTCAGTACTTATAATATTCCATCCTAAGCTACTGTACCAGTGTGTACATATCCACAATTCTTAATATAATGTACCAATGTAGTACTTATTGATGGAAAAATTAACTGAACAACACAACACTATAGTATCATACTGATATAGAGAATAGAGAATTAACTAATAATATATAACCAATATTGCTAACATAATAATATCCGTGTGGTAATCTGTCTGAATAAGGGGACAATAAAAAAACACACAGCACAACCTTAATGGTGAGTAGCAGAGATAAAAATTGCATGTCCAAATTTAGATGGACATGTGCCAAATTACGACATGGAGTAACAGAGGGAACACAGAAGAATTCTGCTGCCAGTGCTCAAGGGCCAAAGCATAGAATGTCTTATTCTTAGAACATAATGGCACACATCTGCAGCATATAACTATCACTCTAAACAAGCGGATTAAGCGGACCCAGTGGAGCAGGCTGGGGGGAGGGGTAAGGTGAGGTGACGCTAAGAGTCGCCGACCATCCAGAGAACAGCCAGGCTGACGCTAAGTCACCCACCGTCCCCTCTGCCAATGATAATACCTGCTGTCACGCTGCTTGATCCGGTGTAGCCAAAGAGATAAAGGTGAAGCACCGTTGAGTGAATGTCTGCAGTGATGTGTGTCCTGGAATCCACGTGCAACCAGCAAAGGTACCGGAACAGCCAAACGAAGAAGCGGTGCACTGAGGTAAGTAGAGAACCACACGCAGCTCTAACAAAAAACGACTAATTTATTGAAAAAAAGGGAACAAACATCATGAAGCTAGGAACCTCTAAGGAGAAAACTAGCTGAGAGACCCGGCGTTGCCCGGGAGTACAATTTCCCGCTCCCCCCTCTCTCTCCACTCCCCCTGTCTGTTTCTCCGCTCCCCCTCTCTGTTTGTGTTCCCCCCCCCGCGCAGCTCCGTCCCCCCCCACACTGTCCGTCCCCCCCCCACACTGTCCGTCCCCCCCCCACACTGTCCGTCCCCCCACACACACTGTGTCCCCCCCTCCGCCCCTCCCCCCACACACTGTGTCCCCCACTCCCCCCCTCCCCCTACACACACACAAAGCCCCCTCCCCTGTTACAGGACCACAAAGCCCCCTCCCCTGTATTCTTCCGAAGGTACGGACCACAAAGCCCCCTCCCCTCTGCCAGGACTCACAGCACCGCTCCTCTCTCCCGCGCTCCTCCGATTGTTGTGCGCCTAGCCCGTCTCTGCTCTCCCTCCTCCCGTCCGGGGAGCGCTGCGCATGCGCCCCCTCTCTGCACCTGTGAGTGCGAGCCACCGGGAAGCTTGCAGCAGGGAAGGTGCGGGGCCTGTCCGGCTGAGGGGGGAGAGTGACGGCTACCAGGAGGGGGGAAGGTGAGCTGCGGTCCGGCTGACGGGGGAGAGTGATGGCCACCAGGAGGGGGGAAGTTGAGCTGCGGTCCGGCTGACGGGGGAGAGTGACGGCCACCAGGAGGGGGGAAGTTGAGCTGCGGTCCGGCTGACGGGGGAGAGTGACGGCCACCAGGAGGGGGGAAGTTGAGCTGCGGTCCGGCTGACGGGGGAGAGTGACGGCCACAAGGAGGGGGGAAGGTGAGCTGCGGTCCGGCTGATGGGGGAGAGTGACGGCCACCAGGAGGGGGGAAGGTGAGCTGTGGTCCGGCTGACGGGGGAGAGTGACGGCCACCGGGAGGTGGGGGGGTGAGTGTGTGTGTGTGTGGCGCACGCGGTCACGGTGTGAGAAGAGTGTGCGTGTGTGTCTCTTCTCCCTGCCTGGCTCCTCCCTGCCTAGCCCGCAGGCCAATGAGCTGTCCAGCAGACATACACACACAAACATTATTTGAGACTTATATATATAGATGTGTAAGCTCCTAGTCCACATTTATACCCAGTGGATGTAGTGTATCCATACTATATATATACTATGTAGATATTTGCAGTGCTTCTACTCTACCTTTCATTCACCTATCATCTCCATCTACCAGGACGGTCGTACGCCATCAGAACAGACAGACAACGGGTTGTGAGTATACTTCACTAACCTGCATCTGTTGTTTCATAGTAGTAGCCAGTGTGGTGCTAGCACCGATCGGATCACGCCAGACGGAGCGAGGGAGTGGGACGAAGGGAGTTCACAGACACAACCGTGGATATGCAAAGCGGTGAGAGGCTACACATTAGCTGAAAATTCCCTATTGAACGCTCAACCCACCCCTCGCTACACCGGAGAGCTTTATCAAGACATCAGGTGACTGAGCTACTTTATGTACAACACACAACACCGGGCTATGTTTAGTATTTATACAGCTTTAGTATTTTAGATGGTCTGTTCCGTCTATTAACCCCTTGACTTGGGATAATTTTATGGATACTCACGGACACTCCATAGGACATTAGAAGCAACCTCTCTGGGCATGTATGTGTATAGCGGTATTACCTCTCTGGGCGTGTGTAGGAGGACATGTGCAGAGGTACACAATGGAGACTGCTGTAAGGTGAAATCATAACAAGGCTTTATTGTGCCTGTCGCTTAAAACACAGCAAATCAATCAACATAAGCGAAATAGTGAGCCAAACAAAGAAAACCTATCTCCACTTTGGCATATATCTATCCTTCTATTCCAGCCCCTTTTAACTGGGTGGCTACCCAGGCTATTCATTAGCCCAAGTCATATAGATATATATATATATATAGACAACAGTCAATGGAAAATACAGTCTTATCTGTTTCCAGGGTTGCTGCCTTTTCTCCAGATTATCAGCATCCAGGTTTAGAAGTCTTATTTGTCAGCTCCAGAGATCTGTGTTCTCTTGGTCAGTCTCTCCTGGGAGACTCAAGAACCTCTGCTCTGTTTCCTTGTTCAGCTCACACGTGAGCTAAGGAGTCTCACTTCCTGTCTCAAAAGACAGGCTTTTCTAAGCCATCTAAATCAGGCAGGTGGTGTTAGTTAATTGCCTACCAGCAGTTAACCACCACACTGCTGGATTAGAGGCACATTTGTGAACAGGGATAAGTCCCCTGTTACAGCGTGTATGTGTATACCGATATTACCTCTCTGGGCGTGTATGTGGATACCGGTATTACCTCACTGGGCGTGTATGTGTATACCGGTATTACCTCTCTGGGCGTGTATGTGTATACCGGTATTACCTCTCTGGACGTGTATGTGTATACCGGAATTACCTCTCTGGGCGTGTATGTGTATACCGGTATTACCTCTCTGGGCGTGTATGTGTATACCGGTATTACCTCTCTGGGCGTGTATGTGTATACCGGTATTACCTCTCTGGGCGTGTATGTGTATACCGGTATTACCTCTCTGGGCGTGTATGTGTATAGCGGTATTACCTCTCTGGGCGTGAATGTGTATACCGGTGTAACGGGTATTCCCCCACCCAATCACAGATATAGTGTGGGTGCGGAGAACATACAGTGTTACCAGGTGTGGTGCTTTACCTGCTTGGCTCACAGGAGGGCTGAGCTTCCGCCACTGGGAACCTGGGGCAATTATTTTAGGAGTAACCTTGTACTCGGTGCAGCGCCTCCACCTGCGATGGTTCCTAGCAGAGCAGGAATTGTTCCTCGCAGGACACATACAAATACTCGCACACCTTAAGTATGATAACCAATAACGTTTACTTAGGAAACAGCATACCACACATGCAACTGTCAACATACTGTAACATATATACGTGTCCCTCTCTAGAGGAGACACTGACTACGGCGTCACGCAGGACGCTTCCCCAACACAGGATGATCCCACCCCGTGTCCATATGATCCCCACCCAATGTCCCGCACTCTTGCAGAGAGAGGATATGGGTGACTGCGCAGTCACTATTAAAGCTAATGGCCAGTTGGTGCACTTGTGGCTTTAAAGTACCTCCCCGAACACTCCAGTGCTCGGATCAGCAACGGCTTCGCAAAGGATCTGTCGCTCGGTAATTCCATCTGATCCCAAGCTGGTTCCTTGCACACGGACCCCAGGGGCGATCCCACCCTGGAGATAGTCTCTGTGGGCCCCGACTGAGCCCGAACCTCTTCAAGGGAACCGCAGCATCCGCTGTGTCCCTATCTAACTCGAGCGCTACTGTGACAGGATCCCTAACCTAGGGCCTGACCCTGTAGCACCCTAAACTGGGGAGTGAGGACCTCTCTGGGACCTAAGGGGTTAATGGCCTGCTCCGTTCCCCTAGCTCTTCCCAGTCCTCACTCTAACTGATTTCTAGCAGCGCCTGGGGCAATGCACTGCAACTAAACACTCTTGTCCGCCCTCACAGCACTGACCGCTGTGACCGGACAATAAGGCACCTCACGACACTTCGGGCAGCGTCCCTAACCTAGGGCCGTCCCTGGTCAATTACCCACTAGCCTGAGAGTGAGTTGGGGCCTACCTGGGATATAGGGGACCTTAGGCGGTGCGGGAGTTTCACTCGATCCCTACACCCTTCCTTCCCCTACAGCTCCCCAGCTCCAACTAATGTAAGTGACAGGGTCCCTAACCTGAGGGCTGTCCTTGGCAACACTCACTCTAATGGGTGAGTCAGGGCTATCTCGGGCCTTGGGGGTTGCTGGCCTAGTACAGGGAGTCACTGACTCCTGTACCCTACCTCCTTCCCTTGGCTGCTCCTGGCTCTGACTGACCTGCGTGCTCCAAGCCCGCGAAATGTATTTATCTCCTCTTGCAGAGTCATTCTCTAGCCCTATTGGCTCCCTGGTGTTATGTGGCTCTACCCCAGGGCACCCTGGGGGCTGACAGTCCCGCACTGCGCATGCGCGAGCTATCTGTGGGCCTCCCGCACTATTGGGCTCCTGCGCAAGCGCAACCACACTCACAATGGCAGCGCCCTGCTCCGCGAGCCGCCGGGACCCTAGCGACGCGACCGCGGCCGTAGCAACGGCCCGATCGCGTCCCCGGCAACCGGCCGCAGACAGGAAAACATGCGCTGCTCCCTGCTCCGGCCCCCACCCTTGGAAGCAGCCATCGGGCCCGGCGCTGGCTCCGGCGGTACCCGCGACCGCACTGCTCCAAAGGAGGGGGGTCTCAAGGAGCTGCTGGAGACCAGGGCTACACCGGTATTACCTCTCGGGGCGTGTATGTGTATACCGGTATTACCTCTCTGGACATAGTGACCTGACCGGCTTGAGGGATCTGTAGGATTTCCCCGAACAGGGAGAGAGCAGGGCTGTTGCTTGGGGGCTGGGCAGTTTCCTCCACCCTGATTGGCTGCTGCTGGGTAAGGCCGCAGCATTACAGGCTGGGAGCAGGGAGCGAGCGCTCGTGCGTGGTGACGTCATGCCCTCTGCTCAGTTTGCCACAGTACAAGGTGGTAAAGACAATCATTATGGAGCTACAGGGCATTTAAAAAAATATATATGTTACAGGGTATGTCTATCTGTACCTGTTTCTCTCTACATAGTGTATCTGCTATGTAAGTCGTGTTAAGATCCAGGCATTAGCAGCTTAATCTATGGGCCATTGACCCCCCTTCTACTTCCCAAGAAAGTGAAGGAAGGTCTGTGGTGACTCATTGTAAGGTCCTGGGAGTCACGCCGTCCTCGGCGTGCTCCTCACTTACCCGTGGTGCCGCCGGGCTCTCCCGCGTCTCGTAGCGATCCTCCCTCCAGGAAGCCGATCGCCATATTGCCTAGGCGCGCGCGCGCACGTCAGCGCTCCCCTTCTAGTGTCAAGCCTGGGCATGTACTCGGTCAAGCGCCCGCAAGTACGGCCACACGGGGGCGCGCCCACATGGAGGAGCACCAGCCTCTTAAAGGCATATCTCCTCTTTACAATGCCTCAATCAAATGTGCTCGTTCGTCTAGTTCCTCCTCCAGGGGTTTCTCTGTACCTATCCCTGCCTCAGCCTGGCCCATTCACACCCCCCCACCTTGCTACTCTGCCATTGGACCCTCGTGCCTATATATACCCTACAGCTTCATTAACTCATCGGCTGAGCATAGAACCAGTTGTTCTCATCACTCTCTGCCTCCCTAGTCCTGTCTTGTCCTGTCTTGTTTTGCAGTCTTCCTCGTGTACCGAACCGGCTTCCTCTACGACTACCCGCACCTCTGGCATCCCGAACTCGGGATACGGCAACACGACTCTCCGCACCTCTGGCATCCCGAACCCGGCAAACGGTAAACGATTACTTCCTTCTCTCTAGCCCCGGACTTGGCAAACAGCACCCTCTACCATCCGTACCTCTCCTGCCCCGACCCGGACTCCCAGACCACTCTACTCTCAAGACGTGCCCTCGTGGCTGTGGGTGGCGTTATATCCTATCCCATTTCAGCACCGCGGTCCCGTCTCGTTTGTGGTGAGCACGTCCTGACATTATGCTCAGCCCTACAAACATGGACCCCGCTGAGGTGGAGCGTACTTTAAATGCCCATACAAATCTCTTCACCAGGCTAGAGACTTATCTGGAACAAGCTGATAGGCGAATGGATACGTTACAGCAAAGCCTTCATTCCCTTACCGTTCAAGTCCGAGCTCTCAGTCGGGAACCTTCACCCGTGGCTTCCACAGCCTCCGCAACCGCCTTTCCAGCACCTCCGTTTGCTTTGGAACCTCGTATTCCTGCTCCCAAACACTATGCTGGGGATCCCCAAGGATGAAGGGGCTTCCTTAACCAATGCCTCATCTAATTTCGACTCTCGCCCTCTCGTTTTGTCTCTTCTGTCTCCAGGGTCGGCTATATCGTGGCTCTTCTCATCGACGAGGCGCTGGCATGGGCTTCTCCCATATGGGAAAAACAAGGTCCCCTCACACAGGACATCGATCTCTTCGTCCAGGAGTTCCGAAGAGTCTTCAACACCCCTGCACGGCAATTAACGGCAGCATCTTCTCTTCATCACATAACCCAGGGAGATCGACCCGTCGCCCGGTACGCTGTGGAGTTCCGCACACTTGCTGCTGAGACGGGATGGAATAATGAAGCACTATCTTCAGCGTTTTGGCAAGGTCTGTCTGAATCCCTAAAGGATGAGCTCGCAGCGCAGGAACGTCCCACTGACCTAGAGGATTTGATCGGTCTGTGCGTTCGAGTGGACCAGCGTCTGCAGGAGCGGAGGACTGAACGTTCTCGTTACCGTCAACGGGTTTCAAGGCATCTTGCTCCATCGTTCGTGGCTCCTACACCCCCTTCCTGGGACGCCCCGGAACCAATGCAGTTGGGAGGTAACAAGCTGTCTGCTGCCGAGAAACATCACCGGCGCAATGCCGGTCTCTGCATGTACTGTGGCAATTCCGGTCACATAGTACCCCAGTGTCCCCACAAGCCGGGAAACGCCAACTCCCAATGAAATCCCGGAGAGTTTCATTGGGAATACTGACACTTTCTCCCATCATCAAAGACGTCCTTCCCACCAGGATAATGTTGCCAGTAACACTGTCTGGAGAGGGGTTTCACACTCAAGCACGGGCGTTCATTGACACCGGTTCCGCAGGCAATTTCATCGATGAGACTTTTGCTAGACGGAACAATATTCCATTTATCAGTAAGAAGACGCCAGTAGGTCTGGAGGCCATTGACGGTCGACCTCTACAGCCGGCATTCATCACGCTACAGACGGTGCCTCTCCTACTGCAGTTCGTCGACGTTCATACGGAGATCATTACCCTCGATGTTATCCACACTCCCTCTGTTGAGCTGATTTTGGGTCTTCCTTGGCTTCAACTCCATAATCCTCGCATCGACTGGACGGATCGGGAATCCATCCAGTGGGGTGCTCCTTGTGCCAAGACATGTAGCAGGATTTTCCAGAAGATTGGTGGGTTGTCTACCCTGCCAGAGAAGGTCGACTCCCTACCTTCTGTCTATTGGGAATTCCGTGATGTGTTCGACAAAGCACGTTCCGAGGTTCTACCTCCGCACCGTCCTTTCGACTGTCCTATTGACCTACTACCCGGGGCACCTCTTCCCAGAGGACGATCCTATCCTCTCTCTCTCCCAGAGACTAAAGCCATGAACACTTACATTGCAGAGAATTTAGAGAGGGGTTTCATCCGAAAGTCTTCCTCTCCAGTCGGAGCAGGCTTCTTTTTCGTCAAAAAGAAGGACGGTTCTCTTCGTCCATGCATAGACTACCGGGGTTTGAATAACATCACACGCAAGAACCGCTACCCACTGCCCTTGATACCGGAACTCTTCGACCGTCTTCAGGGAGCTACTATCTTTTCTAAATTGGATTTAAGAGGTGCCTACAATTTAGTAAGGATATGTGAGGAGGACGAGTGGAAGACTGCTTTTAACACCCATAACGGCCACTATGAATACCTGGTCATGCCGTTCGGTCTGTGCAACGCACCAGCAGTTTTCCAGGATTTCGTCAATGAGATTTTTCGGGACATTCTTAACAAATTTCTTATCGTCTACCTAGATGACATCCTAATCTTTTCTAAATCCCCTCAAGAACACATCAAACACGTTCAACAGGTGCTGTTATGCCTCCGGGAGAACCATCTCTGTGGCATTTTTGGGATACGTTATCTCTGACTCCGGATTCAATATGAATCCAGAAAAACTTAAGGCTATTTTGGACTGGCCCCGTCCGACCACCCTCAAAGCCGTGCAACGCTTTCTAGGTTTTGCAAACTATTATCGCCGCTTCATTCGCAATTTTTCTTCTACGGTATCTCCCATAACTGCTCTCACGAAGAAGGGTGCAGATCCTTCATCATGGTCTTAGACCGCCATACGGGCATTTAAACTTCTGAAGAAGGCTTTTGTGTCTGCCCCTATCCTCACCCACCCAGATCCTAAACTTCCATTTACCTTGGAGGTAGATGCCTCTGACATCGGGGCTGGGGCTGTCTTATCCCAAAGGATCTCTCCCTTAGCCAGACTACACCCATGTGTCTTCTTCTCGAAGAAATTCTCGTCCGCAGAACGGAATTACGATGTTGGGAACCGGGAGCTTTTGGCTATCAAGTTGGCATTAGAAGAGTGGAGACACTTCTTAAAAGGTACGGAGACACCTATAACCATACTCACAGACCATAAGAACCTTCTCTACTTAGAAGGGGCACGTCGTTTGAGCTCTCGACAAGCCCGCTGGGCACTATATTTTTCACGATTCAATTTTCTCATCTCCTTCATTCCTGGCTCCAAAAATCTAAAGGCGAACGCTCTGTCTCGACAGTTCCTTGCAGAGGACAAATCTGAAGAACAGCTAGAGACGATTATTCCCTCTAGATGTATTCTGTCCGCCAACTCCTTTGATATTATGGACAAGATTCAATCCGAGCAATCACAGGCTCCGATGGGGCTCAAGGTTCCGGAGGGAAGACTCTACACGGCACCCCAACACCGCAAAAGGGTTCTCGAGTGGTGCCATTCCTCTAAATCGGCAGGACATCCAGGGATACGGAAAACCAACGACCTTGTTCAACGTACCTTCTGGTGTCCAGAGAGGGCTAAGGATGTGGAGGAGTTTGTTAAAGCGTGTGGCACTTGCGCTCGCAACAAAGTACCCCGGGTCAGACCAGCAGGCCTTCTTCTTCCCTTACCCATTCCAGACCGTCCCTGGAACCATATTTCTATGGACTTCATTGTAGAGCTCCCAGACTCCAAAGGGAAGAATACGATTCTTGTGGTAATTGATTGTTTTTCCAAACAGACTCACCTTGTCCCCTTGAGGGGTCTTCCAAATTCCTCCAGGCTTGCGGATGTTTTCATCCAGGAGATTTTTCATCTTCACGGAGTGCCTTCAACCATCGTCTCTGATCGTGGGTCCCAATTTGTGTCAAGATTTTGGCGAGCCTTTTCCCGAAAATTGGGTATTTCACTTCAATTCTCCTCGGGATACCATCCACAGACCAATGGGCAGACGGAGAGGGCCAACCAAAACCTGGAACAATACCTTCGGTGTTTTATAACCGATACACAGGATGATTGGGTGGATCTGCTCCCTTGGGCTGAGTTTGCTCTTAACTCCCTTCGCAATGACTCCACTCAAGAATCTCCCTTCTTCATAAATTGTGGCTTTCATCCTTCCCGTTTACCCTTCTCCCCTCTATCCTCAGGAGTACCAGCGGTTGACAAGCGCATCTCCCGGCTGAAAGACTTATGGACGAGGATTCAGGAGAACTTAAAGGTGGCCAAAGGGAGACAGAAACTCCAGGCAGACCGCCTTCGACGCCAGGTCCCGGAATTCGTCCCAGGAGACAGGGTTTGGCTTTCTTCCAGGAATATCCGACTAAAGGTTCCTACCATGAAGCTAGCACCCAAGTTCCTCGGTCCCTTTCCTGTGGTCAGGAGGATTAATCCTGTGGCTTATCGCCTGCGCCTTCCACCCTCGATGAAGATCCCTTCAGTCTTTCATGTATCTTTGCTTAAACCAGCATTCCAGAGTCCTCGCTTTTCTAAGAGCACGTCTCCTCCACTTCCTCTTCTGATCCAAGGTCAACAGGAGTACGAGGTTCAGTCTATCCTGGATTCCCCACCGGGATCTCCACGCGCCTCGACTCGTCCAGGCTTTCCATCGTAAGAATCGCTCCAAGCCATGTCATGGACGCCCGGAGGTCGCCCCTGAAGGGGGGGTACTGTAAGGTCCTGGGAGTCACGCCGTCCTCGGCGTGCTCCTCACTTACCCGTGGTGCCGCCGGGCTCTCCAGCGTCTCGTAGCGATCCTCCCTCCAGGAAGCCGATCGCCATATTGCCTAGGCGCGCGCGCGCACGTCAGCGCTCCCCTTCTAGTGTCAGGCCTGGGCGTGTACTCGGTCACGCGCCCACAAGTACGGCCACAGGTGGGCGCGCCCACATGGAGGAGCACCAGCCTCTTAAAGGCATATCTCCTCTTTACAATGCCTCAATCAAATGTGCTTGTTCGTCTAGTTCCTCCTCCAGGGGTTTCTCTGTACCTATCCCTGCCTCAGCCTGGCCCATTCACACCCCCCCACCTTGCTACTCTGCCATTGGACCCTCGTGCCTATATATACCCTACAGCTTCATTAACTCATCGGCTGAGCATAGAACCAGTTGTTCTCATCACTCTCTGCCTCCCTAGTCCTGTCTTGTCCTGTCTTGTTTTGCAGTCTTCCTCGTGTACCGAACCGGCTTCCTCTACGACTACCCGCACCTCTGGCATCCCGAACTCGGCATACGGCAACACGACTCTCCGCACCTCTGGCATCCCGAACCCGGCAAACGGTAAACGATTACGTCCTTCTCTCTAACCCCGGACTTGGCAAACAGCACCCTCTACTATCCGTACCTCTCCTGCCCCGACTCGGACTCCCAGACCACTCTACTCTCAAGACGTGCCCTCGTGGCTGTGGGTGGCGTTATATCCTATCCCACCTCAGCACCGCGGTCCCGTCTCGTTTGTGGTGAGCACGTCCTGACACTCATGGTCTGTGTACAGACCCTTGGAGGTGGGTACATTCCATGAGCCCGCCCCTTCCAGAAGTTTCTAGGGGAGTAGCCTAAAAGTTAGGAGTCTTCCCCTCAGCCCTGGAGAGGGTGAGGTTGTGATTGCCCCCTGCTCATCCTGGAGTAAGGAGGGTGAGAGTGTTCCTGCCTGAGCCCTGGCGAGGGTGAAGGAGGTGCATGCTCCCTGATCCTCAGGGAGTGGGGTGGGAGCTGTGAGTCTCCCCATGGCGGGGTAAGTTTGCTCATATTGGGCTGGCTAGCCTAATGACCACCTGGAGCAGAGCAATAGAGAAGAAAATGCACCGTCTAGAAAGCCTGGGACGAGTGGAGTATGATATGCTGCTAACAGAGCTGATGAAGAATGCCTGCAATAAAGTACCTTTCAAGATACCTCTGGCTAAGGTGTCAGTTCCTGGCCTGGAGGGAGGTAGTTGTGTAGTGATGGGAGCTGACACCTACACTTCGTGGGATCCATCACTGCTGGAGGCGCTGACACCATTGTGAAGAACCCAGAAACCTGTGCGAGCCAGTCCTGTCATGTCTCATAACATCAAGCAGACTACTCAGACCTCCTGCAAACCAACAGGTAGAGCACCATACCAATAAAGAGGTAAAGCGCCCATTTCCACACACTGGTCCCTAAGTGAGGTTGGGGGGGGGGGGGAGGGGGGGAGGAACACGTGTTACATATATATATATATTTTGATTTTACTAACGTTTTATAAAATAATATATGATTCTGGCTGTGGTAATGCAGCAGTGTATACATACAGTGTTTATATACACCTTTGGATCTTGGAGTGCCTGTCCTGTTTTCTCATATTAGACGTGCCTTGTTTTCCGGACTGATATACAGTCATGTGAAAAAGAAAGTACACCCTCTTTGAATTCTATGGTTTTACATATCAGGACATAATAACAATCATCTGTTCCTTAGCAGGTCTTAAAATTAGGTAAATACAACCTCAAATGAACAACAACACATGACATATTACACCGTGTCATGATTTATTTAACAAAAATAAAGTGAAAATGGAGAAACCGTGTGAAAACTAAGTACACCTTATGATTCAATAGTGTAATGCTGCCGCCCGCTGCGGCTCTTACCTCCGCTGTTGGGGCGCGCGGCGTCCGGTCTCGTGTCCTCTCCTCTTCCCCTGCAGCCCCTGCTGCGCATGCGCACCGTCGGGGCAGACCCCCGCGCGCGTCTACTGTTCCGGCTTTTCCTCCCGGCAGATTCAATCCGCCCCTTCCGTCGCGCACGCGCCACTATGTCCATCTCCACTGCCGCCAATGTACTTGTTCCTCCCACACCTGTCCTGCATCCTGCCTCAGCCTATCAGCGCTCTACCTTCATCTGACATCACCGCTGGGAGCTCTCATTGGTTCCTACCAGTATATAGTGCTACCAGCCCAGAGCTGATTGCTGAGCATAGTCAGTCTCTAGTTGTGCTTGCTACAAGCTACTTCGCAGTCTGCTCTTGTCTTCCGTTACAGACCCTTGTTTGAATCTGGACTCCCGATCTCTGGCACCCTCGAACCCCGGCTCGCCCTACGGACTTCTACCTTCTCCTCTCCTCGACCTTGGCTTTGGACCCCGACTACTCTTGATCTCTCCGACCCTGAATCTGGCAAGTACCTCTACGACTCTATACTCTCCTGTCCCGAACCAGGCTATCCACACGACTCTGCTTACCGGACCCGCTCACGCGGCTGTAGGGCGGTGGTTTTCCTGTATCCCCACCTCGGCCTCGTGGTCCAGTCCGGTTTGTGGTGAGCACTCCTATAGTCCCGTGACAAATAGCTTGTAGAACCACCTTTGGCAGCAATAACTTGAAGTAATCGTTTTCTGTATGACTATCAGTCTCTCACATCGTTGTGGAGGAATTTTGGCCCACTCTTCTTTACAACGTTGCTTCAGTTCATTGAGGTTTGTGGGTATTTGTTTATGAACAGCTCTCTTAAGGTCCAGCCACAGCATTTCAATCGGGTTGAGGTCTGGACTTTGACTGGGCCATTGCAACACCTTGATTCTTTTCTTTTTCAGCCATTCTGTTGTAGATTTGCTGGTGTGCTTGGGATCATTGTCCTGTCGCATGACCCAATTTCAGCCAAGCTTTAGCTGCCGGACAGATGGTCTCACATTTGACTCTAGAATACTTTGCTATACAGAGGAGTTCATTGTCAACTCAATGACTGCAAGGTTCCCAGGTCCCGTGGCTGCAAAACAAGCCCAAATCATCACCCCTCCACCACCGTGCTTGACAGTTAATATGAGGTGTTTGTGCTGATATGCTGTGTTTGGTTTCCGCCAAACGTGGCGCTGTGCATTATGGCCAAACATCTCTACTTTGGTCTCGTCTGTCCAAAGGACATTGATCCAGAAGTCTTGTGGTTTGTTCAGATGCAACTTTGCAAACCTAAGCCGTGCTGCCATGTTCTTTTTAGAGAGAAGAGGCTTTCTCCTGACAACCCTTCCAAACAAACCATACTTGTTCAGTCTTTTTCTAATTGTACTGTCATGAACTTTAACATTTAACATGCTAACTGAGGCCTGTAGAGTCTGAGATGTAACTCTTGTTTTTTTTGCAATTTCTCTGAGCATTGCACGGTCTGACCTTGGGGTGAATTTGCTGGGACGTCCACTCCTGGGAAGATTGGCAATTGTCTTGAATGTTTTCCACTTTTGAATAATCTTTCTCACTGTAGAATGATGGACTTTAAATTGTTTGGAAATGGCCTTATAACCCTTCCTAGATTGATGGGCAGCAACAATTGCTTCTCTAAGATCATTGCTGGTGTCTTTCCTCCTTGGCATTGTTTTAACACACACCAGAATGCTCCAGACCAGCAAACTGCTAAAACTTTGGCTTTTATAGAAGTGGTCACACTTGCTGATGATCAATTAATCAAGCGCATTTGATTAGTAGCACTAGAAGACCTAGAAGACTGTGTCGGGAAGAACCCAGACAGACGTCAGCACTACAAAAGAGGGGCATTTGTCACAATACTTAGAACAAAATTTTTTGACAAAGGTCCATACAAAGGACCGAAACGTAGATCTTTACTTTACATTAAAGCACTTTATTTTTTAGGAAGACCTGTGTTTCCAGATTTGTTTCCTGTATGCAGAGTCTAGCCTCTTACTTGGAGCACCCAGACCAGTGTACTTTCCGAATATTGTGAGTGCCCTCTCTTGATTTTATATATATCAGACACACACACAAATACACCAGTGGTCAAAGAAGTGACTTCACAAAAATACTAGTACTGATTAAATTACATTTATTAATCATTGGCGCAAAGCTACTTTACCTGTAGTTTTAGAAAGCTGGAAGCAATATTTGTGCTGTAAAAGCAGGCATGGGGAGATACTTTTTTAAATAAATACTTTTTTCTTTCAAAGGTGGAACTGTAAATTAGTAAATTAAAAAGCAGTGGTATTCTAGGTGTAAAAAAGGGAAATGCACCTCCTAGTACCAAAACATTTCTTAGAATTAGATAATAGTGGTTTATTTGCTCAAAGTCAATGTTTGGCTCCTGAATTGTTGACTGAGAGCAAATAAACCACTATAATCTAATTCTAAGACCCTTGAGTGCATGT
Source organism: Ascaphus truei (assembly GCF_040206685.1). Classification (NCBI taxonomy): domain Eukaryota; kingdom Metazoa; phylum Chordata; class Amphibia; order Anura; family Ascaphidae; genus Ascaphus; species Ascaphus truei. The sequence goes on along the minus strand of NC_134491.1, from coordinate 14,946,979 downwards.
GAAATTATCATAATGTCCATGCAAAGAATTTGCTGTGTGCTCAGTAGTCAGTAGCAGAATTCAAGGTCTTAGGCCTCGGTCCCGCTGCGCTCGTTGGCGCGGGCGGCAATGTAGCGAGTTCCCCACCAGCAGGGGAATCCTCGCGAGCCGGTCCCGGTCCCCACTGGGGCACAGCTGACTACACGCTGTCGCGCGTCAGCCGCTGGAGACACCAGAGAATGGTGTTTTCTAGCTTTGACTCGTGACGTGTGTGGCTGTGAGCCAATGGGGAGGGGAGGCTTCGGGAGGAGGAGAGGCTTCGGGGAGCGGGGAGGAGTGTGGAGTGAAAGCAGGTGAGTGCCTTTCTCTGTGTGTGTGCCTGTCTGTGTGTGTATGTGTGTGCCCGAGTGCGTGAGTGCCTGCCTCTGTGTGTGTGTGTGTGTATGAGTGCGTGAGTGCCTGCCTGTGTGTGCGCGCGTGTGTGTGTATGAGTGCGTGAGTGCCTGCCTGTGTGTGTGTGTGTGTGCGCGTGTGTGTGTGTGTGTATGAATGAGTGCCTGCCTGTGTGTGTTTAAACTTACTTTCCAGCTCCAGCCCGAGTCCGTGGAGGGAGGGGGGGGAGAGTAGCGGGTCCCTCCGCTCAAGCCACGCCCCCCCTCCCTGTCAAACCGCCCACCACCCGCCCACCTCCCGCTCCCTACAGACCGCATATCGCGGTCTGTGTATCTCAGCGCACCGCCTGTCAGCAGTGCGGGTGCGCTGACTCTGGGAGCGGGGCCTTAGCCTAAGACTAAGGCCCCGCTCCCAGAGTCAGCGCGCCCGCACTGCAGACAGGCGGTGCGCTGACATACACAGACCGCGATATGCGGTCTGTAGTCAGCCCGAGCGGGAGGGAGTGGGAGGTTTGACAGGGAGGGGGGGCGTGGCTTGAGCGGAGGGACCCGCTACTCTCCCCCCCCCCCTCCCTCCACGGGCTCGGGCTGGAGCTGCTGATGGTAAGTATTAAACACACACACATGCAGGCACTCATACATACACACACACACACACACACACAGGCAGGCACTCACTCATACACACACACACACACAGGCAGGCACTCACGCACTCATACACACACACACGCGCGTACACACACAGGCAGGCACTCACGCACTCATACACACACACACAGACAGAGGCAGGCACTCACGCACTCAGGCACACACATACACACACACAGACAGGCACGCACGCACTCAGACACACACACAGACAGGCACTCACGCTTTCACTCCACACTCCTCCCCGCTCCCCGAAGCCTCTCCTCCTCCCGAAGCCTCCCCTCCCCATTGCTCCCCATTGGCTCACAGCCACACCATGTGACGCGTCAACGCTAGACATCACCATTTTCTTGTGTCCCCTAGCGGCTGACGCGCCACAGCGTGTAGTGCTCTGTGCCGCCAGGGGGGACCGGGACCGGCTCAGCAGGATTCCCCTGCTGGTGGGGAACTCGCGACATGGCCGCCCGGGCCAACGAGCGCAGCGGGACCGAGGCCTTAGGCCTTGCCCCCGCTGCCTACTACAGCGTCCGCTGTGGCGGACGCTGCGCGCACGAGAGCCCTCCCCGCAATGGCGCCGGGCCCGCTGCGAGGGGGGGCCGCAGCGCTCGCGCGAGAGCTACTCCTGCTCTCAATAGAATTGAGAGCAGGACTCGCGTCGAGCGATTAGGCACGCCCCCCGGCGGTTCAGCCAATGAGGGCGAACCTGCCGGGTGACGTCATGGCCGCGCCCCCGTCACTCCTCCGCCACGCCCCCCGGTCTCTCCTCCTGCAGTGAGCTGCAGACCGGGGAATTGGCTGAACGCGCCGCCAAAAGCGCGGGCGCGCGTTACAGAGGAGAGACCGGGGCCTTAGCCTTAGGGCTTGGTCCCGCTGCGTCCGGTTGTACGTGCGGCCGCGTGCGCCACCAGCCCCTTATCTGCAATCCATTGGTCCCTGCTGCCTCCTCCCTCCGTGGCTCACTACGTGCTGTGACGCATCAGCCGGCCAGCGCTACCAGAAGGTGTTCTGGAGCGTTGACGCGTCACGTGGTGCGTGTATGAGCCAATGAGGAGGTGAGCAGGGAAGGAGCTCGTAGGGAGGCGGCCTGTTTTTTTTTTGCGTGTGAGATGTCGGGTGGGTGTTCAGTACGGGTGGCGGGTGGGTAGTGAGTGCTGGCTTTGGGTGGGGCTCCCGCTAGGGTGTGAGCGGGTGTGAGGCGGCGGGTGTCTGGTGAGTGCGGGCGGCGGCTGGTCAGTGATGTCGGTGCGTAGGGGTGTGAGTGCGGTGGGTGTGAGTTTTGGCGCCAGGTGGGTGGTGAGTGGGTGTGGCGGCTGGTCAGTGATGTCGGTGCAGGAGTGGAGGGGGGAAGGCGGGGGGGGGGAGGGGGAAGGCAGGGGGTAAAAGGCAGGGGCGAGGGGGTGAAAGGCAGATGCGGGAGGGGGGGTAAAAGGCAGGGGGGAAGTCAGGCGGGGGGAGAGGCAGGGGTGGGGGGCAGGGGCAGGGGCGGGGGGAAGGCAGGGGTTGCAGGGGGAAGGTAGCGGCGGTGGGGGGAAGGGGAAAGATGGGGGAGAAGGCGGGGGGTTGGGGGGGAAGACGGGGGGGAAGGTGGGGGGTAAAAGGCAGGGGCGGGGGTAAAAGGCAGGGGGGGGCAGGGGGGAAGGCAGTGGCGGGAAGGGAAGGTAGGGGCGGGGTGGGGAAGGGGAAAGGGGAAGGGGAAAGGTGGGGGGGTAAAAGGCAGGGGTGGGGGGAAGGCAGGGGGGGCGGGGGGAAGGGAGGGTGGTGGGGGGAGGCAGGGGCGGGGGGAAGGCAGGGGGGGCGGGGGGAAGGGAGGGTGGTGGGGGGATGCATGGGCGGGGGGAAGGCAGGGGGGGCAGAAGGCGGGGGGGGCAGAAGGCGGGGGGGAGGGAGGGTGGTGGGGGGAGGCAGGGGCAGGGGCGGGGGGGAAGGCAGGGGGGGCGGAAGGCGGGGGGAAGGGAGGGTGGGGGGAGGGTGGTGGGGGGGAAGGCGCGCGGGGGTAAAAGGCAGGGGGGGATGGCGGGGGGAAGGGAGGGTGGTGGGGGGGAAGGCGCGCGGGGGTAAAAGGCAGGGGGGGATGGCAGGGGTGGGGGGGAAAGGCAGGGGCGGGGGGGAAGGTAGGGGCGGCGGTGGGGGGGGGAAGGCAGGGTGTCTGTCACTGTGTCTGTTACTGTGTGCGTCAGTGTGTGTGTGTGTGTGTCACAGTGTGTAGGGGGGGGGGGCAAAAACGGAGCTGGGGGGGAGGCAAATACTCACACGTCTCAGTTAAGCCCCAGCAGCAGCAGCAGCAGTAATAGTCGGCACCACCAGGGAGCATTTCCTCACCTCAGGCAGCAACAGCAGTGTGGCCGGGGGTTGGAGACCCCTGGGTTAGAGCGCACTGGCCAATGAGAGCCGTGGGGGGTGGGGGGGCGGGACACACCGGGGGGGGGGGGGGAGGGCGGTGAGACACATCGGCCAATGAGAGCCATGGGAGGGCGGGCAGACCGACGGACCAATCAAATTCTCTACAGACACTCACAACCAAGATTTTCAGTTTTATATATATAAAGTGTTTTATCAAGTAGGATTTTTTTTTTACATTTCTGTGCTCCTTTGGGACTTTTCTCTTGTCTGTATTTTATTGAATTTTCTCTTGACTTCATTCAGAGGAGTCATCACTATACAATGGCACTGTTTTCCACTCCATTTGTATTTTTAGTCTCACTTATTATTCTTTATACATACACCTCACATTGGATATATAAACAGCAAAATATATTTCTACTCATATACTATAGATCCCTGAGGATAAACATCATACTTATAAAACGAGGACTGCCTGTATAAAATATATATAACGCTTCGTTTTACAACTAATGGCTTATCCAACGCTGTGCAATGCATACCTATGTTCATTTTTACACGCCAAAATGGCTTATCCAACGCTCTTACGACGCTTTGCAAAGTTGTTTATGTGTATATAATATATATTATACTATATAATATATTATATTTTTATATTATATATTATGTAATATTATATATATAATACAGTATATGCACTATATAATTTATGTGTGTGCTGCATTTTGCATGTATTTTATCATTAAAAATGCCTTCAGGAACGGAACCTTTCATTTAAAGTGTTCCTATGGGAAAACGTGTTTCGCTTTACAACGTTTCGCTATCCAACGCCATTTTGAGGAACGCATTGTGTCGGATAACCGAGGACCGCCTGTAGTTTTAATATATATATTAAGGCGAAGAGGCGCGTTGACGCGGCAGCGTTTTGAGGAGACAATCAATTTTGTCTTCTCAGGCGGCTGCCGCGTGACATCAGCGTCACGTGAGCTGGTTCAGCCATTGAGGACGCACCAGCTTTGAGACGCCCCCGCATCGCCCCCAGCACTATGAGCAGGGACCGCTTCTGCTTCAACTGCGCTGCGAGGTAAGAGCTTGCACTCTCGCAAGCAACCGGAGAGTAAGAGCTTATCCTAAAGCATCGGCCGCGATTATAGTGCTGGTGACGGAGTGCACAGCAGAACAAATACCTGGATTCCAATGAAGCTGCGCATAGTGCCGCAAGGTCCTGAGCGACAGACTGCTGGGGAGACAAATCAATGTTTTTGGAGCGCGACGGCCGCGTCACGTGCAGTGCAGGCTTTGCGTGCAACATCACGCGGTCGTGCGAACACCAATAGTATAATCGCTGCCTTATCCAGCAAAATAATAATTAGGTTCTCTCCACTTTCTTTACCCATAAATGTTTAAGGACAGGGTGCCCAATCTACCATGTCCTTATACATTAATAGTTCAATAGGGATTTATTGTAGTTTAAACTTCCCAGTTCTTTTATTAAAGCCTCTCCCTAAATAACTCAGTGCATGTATTCTGTTAGAATGGATATTCATGCAGCGCTCTAATTCCAGACGGACACGTGTACAAAAGTCAGAATAAAGATGGGCTCCTCACAGGCACGTTTGAACTCATCTCATTGGCTGAGAGCCGCTGTCAGGTTTGACGGAAGGCGGGCGCTTGGGATCTAGCAGTCGCTGGATTGGAGGGGTGGGAGTCACGTGATGCGGGCGCAGGAGCTGAGCAGGCATACACGTGCGGTGTGTAGGAAGCCATGGTTAGGCACGTGAGGGGCGGGGCGAGTCAGACAGCACGTATCAGGAATGGAGGAAGCAGGGTGCGGAGAGGCTGCGGCGCCGCCGGTCACTGTGTGCTAGTTTCGGGCAGACCTGGCTGCTGCCGCCGTTACATTTCCATCTATCACTGCGGCCTTCTGCACCTGACCGCAGGAAGAGAGTAAGCTGGTAAATATCCATCTCCCCCCCGAGCTCAGCATTAAAGGAGGGTCTTCATCTACTTCCCCATAGGGGTGGGACAACACAACATGTATTCTATGTTGCTCAATTAAAAATGGCGACATTTGCACTTGTCAATGTAAAAAAAAAAAAGGACATGTCACGTTTTTGTAAATAACCAACTCAAAATCCACCCACCCACCCATCCATTGAGAGAGTGTGAACATTCTGCACATTTCGCATCGGTCGATTTCCCTGCAGTTCTCACATGCCTAGTGGTAACTGCAGGCAGATCAGGGGTAGGGTGACCATGAAGTGATGACATAGGTGCAGGAACACCTGTCATGCTGGTTTTGCACATTACATGCTGTGTTTTGGGATTTTCTTGATGGTTTTGAAATGAGTACACAGTTAGTAAGGTTTTGGAAGTGAATGTTTTTAGGTTAGAGCTGATTTACTAGTCTGGTCTCTAAGATGTGTAAAGTAAATATATTTTTAATGAATTTCCATAGTAAATGCTTTGTAGTCCTCCCACTCCCCCCACTCCCTTAACAACAAATGTGAGGGAATAAACAAGCGCAAATCACACAGTCAAAAAATGTGGGATTGCACATGTGAAATGAAAGCGATAAGGGATAATGCATTTCCAAACGAAAAGACTTTCCAAGTGTCTTTGAACATGGGCAGGAACCAGTAACAAAGCGCAAATATCTTCAGGTGCAATCATAAAATAAAGAAAGGGGAATATAGTGCAATAAAGTATGATAGAAAGATTGGATATGGGGAGGGTTTAGGATTATCCCACTCACATGGTATCTAAAATATTCATTCAATATAGGGGGGAAGTCCCTTTGCAACCAAACAAGATCCAGGAATCAGAGGGGTTTCCCCCTTTATATTGCCTGAATATTTTAGATCCCATGTGAGTGGCACCTAACAATTAAAATAAAATATTGCAGATTCCTCACACAAACTGAAAGGGTTAACCTTATTGCATGATATTGGTTCCCTCTCCAGCATCTGAGGTTAATGCATTTCTCATATTGCATGGTTTAATTTTAGTTAGTTTGTTGATAATTGTGACCTTTCTGTTATGTTATGTTTGCAGGTTCTGACATGGATGCCATCGCCGACTCCAGTTTTCTGAGCAGGGTCATTGGAAAGACTATTACAATTACACTGACTTATGGCACCTTCCAGGGGGTCTTAATGCATGTTGACCCAAGCCGGACTATTCTTATAAGTAAAGGTAACTGTCCAAGACTTGTATTATTTATGTAAGCCATATTTTACTATTGCTTGTGCACTTTGTAGACCGATGGCCAAAAAATGTAACCCCTTCCCTGCCATAGGGGAAGATAAGCTATAAGTGCAGATCTGCATAGGATAAAAATGATTTAATGACAGTGGAAGGTTTTTAAGAGTGAAGTTTGCCGATTGGTGCCTTCTAAATAAGACAACAATTTTAAATTACAATTTGGTTCCTTAAAGAGGACGGTTCTGAATAAAGGGTGATCGGGGTGCAACGGTCAAGATTAGTGCTAAATCATAAAGTAATTACACAATTAGAACCAAGATAAGGGAGAGATAAAACACGGACAGAAGCAGGCCGCAACATTTATAGGCCTTTTCCAGGAAATGTTTTAGGATTGATTTAAGCCTAGTTTTCTGTCTGTTTTTATTAAGTAGATTTGTAGGTTGAAGAGCCTGTCAGGTTTGGCAAGCCCTGTACACTATTAATGTATCCATGAAGAACTTTGTTGATTCCCCCTAAAACAGGAGTGGCCAACTCCAGTCCTCCCGGGCCACCAACAGGTCAGGTTTTTAAAATACACCTGCTCCAGCACAGGTGTCTCAGTTGTTGGTTGATCCACCTGTCCCCTTAAAACCTGACCTGTTGGTGGCCCGGGAGGACTGGAGTTGGCCACCCATGCTTTGTAAGGTATCACAACCAATACATAATTCCAGCACCAATAGGGCTAATAGCACTTGAGCTTAGGCCAGGTCCCTGCTGGCTGCTGCAGGGACAAGAGCCGCCCCACAATGGGGCCGGGCCCGCTGCGAGGGGGGGCCGCCGTGCTGCGCCGAGAGAAACTCCTGCTCTCAAGAAAATTGAGAGCAGGAGTCGTGATGGAGTGCTAGGACACGCCCCCCCGGCGGTTCAGCCAATGAGGACGAACCTGCCTGGTGATGTCACAGCCGTGCCCCCGTCACGCCCCCTCCCCCTGCAGCTCTGCAGACTGGGGGTCTCGGCTGCACGCGCCGCCTGCCTCTGAGAAGCGCGTGCAGCACAGGCAGTGGGGCCGCAGCCTTACACCATACAGAAAGGGCTTACAGTTTGCTGCCCAGTGGGTGCTCGACTGGTAACACTTCATAATATTATACTTTATTTGTTTTTTTCAGTCTCTGCTGTAATTTTTGGGCTAGCTGGCAAAGAAAAGTCTTCATGTGCTTGTTCATCCTCTGTTCTGTAATATCCTGCTCTTCTTTCTCTTTGTCTTCCTCCTGTTCTCTGAAAGCTTGAAGACTAAACCTGGGGGTTTTGGAAAGCTTTGTACGCTAGCTAGAATGCCACAACTCGCATGTTGATCGCTTAAAACGTACCCCAACCTACAATACCTACAATGAAAGCTTGTCCAGAGCCAATATGGCTAATGAACTTTTAAAAATGTTTTTATAAAGTAAAATATAGCACTGTCATTAGTTAATTTTGGTCCTACATGTATTTTTTTTTTTTTTTTTTTAAGTTATTGTTACTAAACATTTTTCTTTGTGCGACGTATAGATTTACTTTTAATGAATGGTTTGCACCTTGTTATATTGTAGTTAAGGATCTTGGAACCGGCAGGACGTTACCTGGAGCGAAACTGTTTTTTGGTCACGATATCGTGAACGGTAAGGTTTTTATTGTAGACAATGTTTAGTTACATTTTCCAACTGGTGAGAAACGGCATGTACTGATAATTGCTAATTATGGACTTTGGAAAGTGTTTACAATAATTTATTTCCAAACATAGCATTTCTTTGTATGTAATCAGCATCAAGAGAGCAGGGTAAAGGGAACTGGACTAATTACGTTGGAATGGCAGAGATCACATTTTTCTGTAACGGTGCCTAATATTTTGTAGCAATTTACATAATAAAATCTTTATGTACCTTCGTTGAATCCATGACATGATTCTGAGTTCAGATCACAGGAATATTAATGGTGGGATTAAGTCTTGCTCTTGTCTTCCAGTGGAATTGCAGAGCAAGGCAGAAGGCGCATCTGAACAGGTGTTTGAAGGACAGGCCACAGGAGAAAGGTGACGTCATTGAGTGGTTAATGTGACATCAATGTAAACAACACACATTCAACGATCGTGGTTCCCAGTCTTTTTTACACTGTGCACCCCCTGCTAGAAAATATTTGTTCTGCAAGCCCCTAATTGTTATTGCTGACTGATCGGATTCTTACTAATGTTACCATGTGACTGATCCCAGGCAGTATAGTGTCCTGAGCTCACAAGGGAACACACGCTTAATAATTGTGTGCAGGCAGCATGGGGTGCTATAGTGGTTACTCGCTGTCACGTCTCACAATGCTTTGCTGCTGTGGATCCAAAGCATTGTGGGGAGTGACTTTTAGCTGTAAGTGACAGCTGTATCCCCCCCACACTAAGGTGCAGTTTGGGGCCTTACTAAGCGCACAGTAACCACACGGGGACCCGCTATACTGCCTGGGAGTTGCCATTACAGATTTGTTGGGTGAACTCCTCGGACACCGCACGCACCCCTAATTGAAATCGCGGTTCCACTAGATTTTAAGTTTTTAGCGATCTTGTAATGAATAGCAGACCAGCTTAGCAACATATGGGTTACATACACAGCCAATCTTAAATCATGTTCATTAACCCTTCAATGCCAGAAGCATGACATGCTCTTCTGGCAGTTAGAGGGTTAGCAATATAGCTTTATGGCAGTGTTTCCCAACTCCAATCCTCGGGGAACCCCGTCAGGTCTTAAGGATATCCCCGCTCCAGCACAGGTGGGTCAATCGGCTGCTCAGTCATTTTGACTGAGCCATCTGTGCTGGAGCAGGGATATCCTTAAGACCTGACCTGTTGGGGTTCCCTGAGGGCTGGAGTTGGGGAAACACTGCTTTATAGAAACAACCATTCTATTCTTATCTTGCGGTACTCAATTCTGAGGTCTATAATATAATAGTGATTACCAGCCTGCGAGTTACGAGAGTATGTGTTTCTGCTTCTGGAGCCCCAAACCTGCTACATTCACCCTATTCTCAAGTCATACAGTGACTAAGCTGCAGGCAAGGATTCTTGGTAGGGACATTTCTAGTTCCGTGTTGATTTTATAATCTAATTGTGTTTGGCATATTTACAAAATTTTAGAGCAAGAAAAATTAGGATACTAGAACGAATGTCGGCTGAATTTAAGTATAAAATGTAATTTGAAATTAAAAAGATTTTAAAGTACAATTGGCGTGGGGAAAAAGATGGCGTTTCGCATGTTTTTTTAAAGATTAGATGGGGCATCGCCATGCAAGGATTGACTTGGGGCAGCGCTCGTCATTGTTACTACTTGTTGCAGGGAGAATATTTCTTCAGAGGAGAATTTTGCTGAAGCGAGGAAGCCAGATGCAGAACACAGGGAGACTCGCGCCCCTACTTGCCAAAAGTCTTGTACCGTGAGCTTACAGGCCATTAAGCGTGCAGGTATATTGTCGTCGGTCAGACTGCTCATTATTTAAGTTCTTTGACTCGCGTGTTGTCCATATCAAGTAAGCCGTCAGAGCAGTTTGTGGATATCGGTAACTGAATTACAAACATTAAAATCTCTTGGAGGCGTTCCCTCCTATTACCAAAATGTACCAATGCCAGTGACCTGTTTTAAGGGGTCACGGCTGGATGTTGGGCTTTTTTTTTTTTTTTTTTTACAGAAATCTTGACATATACATTTAAATTTGTTTGTTTTTCTAAGTCTTTTAAGTTGATGTGTAAACCTGGTGATCTGAGATTCGGGATAGGTTGTATTTCCTCTGACTGCACTCACTGTGTTCCACAAGAAATGGTGCAGGCAAAGTCCCAGGGTCTCACATCTCTTATCTTTGTCTCTCTGATAAGGAGAGGGTGGGACAGTGGTAAAAAAATTCCTTAATTTTCAAACTCTTCCCCTATTTGGAAACCCCTAAGAAATACAATTTGGGATTCCGGAGAAACCAAACAAGCCAAATCTTTGCATGTAGCATGGTTAGATTAGTTAAATAAAGACAAATAGTTTGTTAATTTTTTTTTTTTTTTTAATTAACACTTTTCGAAGTTAAGCCCTGCGTCTTTGGTTAATAACTAGTGTTTTTATCTGTTGCAGTGGATGAGGAGGAAGTGGAATTCACGGTGATTAACCAGTTCCAGCCCATGTTTGGCCCTGCTGTAAGTACTGACCTAACTACTTAATGAATAGGTCAAAAATATTTTATGTGCAATACTGTGTATTATCAGAGCCACCTATAACCTCATGGCAAGACCCACCCCAGCGTTTCCACACCTAATGGTCCAATAGGGGAAAGTGTGAACCGTTCCATTATTGTTTGCTTTTATATATCCACTGACCGTAAGCGATATTTCATGTAAGGTGCAGTATGTTTAACTTCTTCATCGTCACAAACATATTTGAGTAATTAGACCTATAATAATCCCACTAATGATACTTTTCCTTGATTTCCCTGACTGCTCAACATGTTCAGTGCCAAATGCACATAAAAAAGCAATGTGTAATCCACGCCGACATAAATATGTTCTGTAAAATAATGCTAAACTAGAGTATTAACTCAATGCTCAACCTAATACACAAAGGATATGAACAAAGGTGCACTGGGGTATATGCATATATAAAGAACAGAAGTTAACTCCTAATTAACCGTAGAACCCAGATATCTGCACTCAGGGTTACATATAATTTACATCAGCCATGGTGGCCTGGGATAACAATTGTCCCACTAGGTGGAGTTAATTAACCCCTTCCCAATGACACACTAGGCTGCGTCCAGGGTGCCTTCTCCCGTGCTGAGGCGCGCGCGGAGGCTGAGGGAAAGCGGGTGCTTTCCCTGGCCTTGGTCCGCGTGCCGTCCGGGAGCGTGTCGGGGGGCGGGCCAGTGACGTCACAGAGCTGGTTCGCTCTCATTGGGCGAACTGCTCACGTGACTGGCCCTGCGCTCCGGCGAGCGCCAAATCTAAAATTTGTATAAGACCGCTTGCGGAAGCGTAGGCGAGCCCCTACTAAAGCCGCTTTCATTGCGGCTGTAGGGGCTCACTGGTAAGCACCAGCGCGCCTCAGCGCTGTCCATGCCCGAGGCCTTAGAGTGAGTATAGTCTTACAAAAACAAAACAATTTTTTTTTTTATTGTTGGTATTCAAACAGTGACATTAAAAACATACACAACACAAAAATATTAGAATCCCCTATGGGGCGACTCGTGGCGATTCTAGATAGACCGGAATGAATTATAGCCGAAGGAGGGACTATAATCCTTACTACAAACAGTAACCGCAATGGTATCTCAATTCAATACCCATCGCTAGCAAATATAGGGTATATTAAGTCTCAACACGCCAAATGATATGAGACAAAGTTATATCTGGTAGCTCATTGGGTAATGTCTGTATACTGAGTAATTCACAGTCAGCCTAGGCAAATTGACACGTTATGGGATACATCACAGAAACCCTCGCGATAGATTCTTCGTTTAGTCAGGATATAGCAAATGCAAGTATAAATGATCTTGCTATGCTCATAGTAAACAACAGGATTAGTAACCCTACATAGCCCCTCTGCACTCGGCACACACAATATCCTTAAATGAATGAAGCACTTGTTTACATATGGTCACTATATCAAGAGCAACTCAACTGCTATTGGCTGCAGTGCAGCAGTTTGGAGACGCCGGGTGGCAAATAGAGGCCTAACCAGCGCCGTCCGGGCCCCCCCGCATCGCACAGTGAGAGCCGCATGTAGGTGCGGGAAGAGCCGCAGGTTGCCGACCCCTGACCTACCCCAACACACCTTTTTAAACTAATATAATTTAAACGGAAAAGTCATAACTCCTAAGACTCCTCCAAGCCACCTAGACATACTAAAGAGAGATCTGAATACTTGATCTAAGTTTAAGATATCTTGGAACGGCCAAAATCGGTCGCTCAAAATTAATGTGCTACGCCGCCTGCTATAGCTGTTCCCGACCCTCCCTATTCCCTTTGTAATAAGACATCCTAGACTTCCTGCTTTTATTTGCTTGGGGAAAAAAGACCACGAGTAAACTAATACCATCATGACTCTACCCACAATAGTTGGCAGCCTGGCACAACCGTGTCTAATATCCTACTATAAAGCGACTCAAACTAGGCATTTTGTAAACTGGCACATGGATCCTGGACTCAACGCTGGGTTAAACGGGAGCCCGCTAAATAAGTAAACAATAGTATGGTTAAGAAAAGGAATTCTGGGGCTCCTACCAATTATGTCACACTGCCTGAAATTCCGGGACACCCATAGCGTAAAAGCAGGCTTTGCACATACACCATGCAATGACAACAATATTTGATAACCCAGATTTCCCTCCAGGTTTGGTCAGCAGACACTTGGCTATGGCGGGGGAGAAAGATATTGAATCAAAATTTAGCGAATAATGGAATTACATATTTGAGGCCGTGGCAAAAAGCTCTATCTGTACCTCAATCACAGAAAAAGCGCACAAGGTCCTATACCGCTGGTACTATTCACACCACCAGGCTAGCAAAGATCTTCGCACGTCCCAAATCATGTGGAGACAGAGGCTGCCTACTCCATATCTGGTGGGGGTGCCCCAGGATTAAACGTATCTGCAGCACGATCCATGAGAATGTTGAATGAACCATTAAACCTGGACCCATTGATGCATGTACTAAACAGACCATCCCCATCCATAGGTAACCAAATATGAAAGCAAACTAATCTCAGATATAACAATCCAAAAAATAGTACCAGCACTCTCTGTCTCACAGCTACAGATATAAGCGAATACCAGTGTAGGGAAAATGAATAATTTAATGACACTAATAACTGAAAAAATAGCAACAATAGCCAATACACCAATGCAAGAATAAATATCACCATAGAGGAAATGAAAATATAGGGGGTAGAGGGGAAAGAAGGAGAAGGGGAAAAAAACACAAAAGAAAAGCAAAAAATCACAAAAATGGAAAAAGGAAAGCAAACTAGGGGGGTGACGTTTCGAGGGGTGACCCCTTCATCTGGCCCATTCCCCCTGGTCCCAAAGGGTCCCAGAGGTACTTCCCTAAGCCTTCCCTCCCCACTGTCAAATGATCCCACACTCCGCTAATGATATAAATCTAAAGTATAAGAGGGCAAATCACATAAGCAGATATCAAATATCAACCACTGAATGTAGATACAAGAATATTGTGAAAGACACAGAACATATGCAGATATCAGATATCAATCAGTGAACAAGTATAAGCAAACCCTCTTCCTGGTGCCTTGTCGAGTTCTGCTTATGTGATTTGCCCTCTTTAGACTTTAGATTTATATCATTAGCTGAGTGTGGGATCATTTGACAGTGGGGAGGGAAGGCTTAGGGAAGTATCTCTGGGACCCTTTGGGACCAGGGGGAATGGGCCAGATGAAGGGATCACCTCTCGAAACGTCGCCCCCCTAGTTTGCTTTCCTTTTTCCATTTTTGTGATTTTTTGCTTTTCTTTTGTGTTTTTTTCCCCTTCTCCTTCTTTCCCCTCTACCCCCTATATTTTAATTTCCTCTATGGTGATATTTATTCTTGCATTGGCGTATTGGCTATTGTTGCTATTTTTTCAGTTTATTATTAGTGTCATTAAATTATTCATTTTCCCTACACTGGTATTCGCTTATATCTGTAGCTGTGAGACAGAGAGTGCTGGTACTATTTTTTGGATTGTTAGTACTTCTGAAGGGTATTAGGGTCCCTTCCTGTTCCGTGCACCCTGCAACCTTGCTGAGTCATTGTGTCAGAGTGCTGTCTATCACCCCCTTTCTACCATAATCTCAGATATAGTCACAGCTGCCAGATGTACCATAGCATCTCATTGGATGAAGTAGTACCCTCACTAACACAAATCAGAGAGAATATGGTTTCATGCCAAATATGGGAATCTCCGTAGCTTGGTAAAGTTACCCACTGTTTTGAATATGGCAACCATGGTTTGATTTTGGCAAAGACCCTGGGCGACCACTACCACTTAACTGATTATAACTATTTGAGCCCGTGGGAGAATCAAGGCCACGTACTCTGCCAAAAAAGGGCGACGTGACCCGAACAGAGCGACAAAGGTCAAAGTTAAGCATGTTACTCAAGACTGTGCGATACTTCGGGACTGCTACCATTTAGACTAGATTAAGAACCAAGAGAAACATAGTGTCATTTCACAGTGACCCGAAATAACGTTATTGTCTATCGCTCTGTAAACTCTTTGTACTCCAGCGTGTATGAAATACCGTATTTTATATATTCCCACTACCCTGACTTCTACATTCTGTACCCCCCACATATTAATATTTTTTTTCTGTACAAGCCAATACAAAATGAGTTTGTTTTTTTTTTGTTTTTTAAAGAAAAAAAATATATATAATTTCTGAACTAACAGACTCAATTCAGTGGTAACTTTGTTTCTTAAGCTGCGGGATGTTTTAAAATAGATATGGCCACCCGGACATTTTTTTTCTCTCTAGACATGTGATCCTGTATGGAGAAACGTTTTTTTTATTTTTTATGTTGGGTACCTCGTCTCAATTTATTAGATACGGCACATTCGGAGTCAGACCGTTCTCGGCTTAGCTGCTGCTGGGTTAAATCTGTGTCGCCACGGAAAACTTTGCTGGCTGCAGGTGAGACAATGAAACTGGAATAGGTTAGTGTGGCTGCATCATAACACTGGTCCCTGCGCTCCTGCCACTGACCCAAGCCAGGCTGCCGATATTAAAGTTATTCTTCCTGGCTTATATTTACATGTTTACCTTATTGTGCAGGTTTTGATAAAAGGCGACCCCCCCCCCCTGGAATTTCCAGGTGGTAAATTACGTAAATAAATGCCTTTTCATCGACTGCAACCTGGGATAGCGAAAGATGGCTGCCAACGCCTTCACTATTTCTGGTTCACAACTACAGAACGTACATATCAATAGCCTGACGCGTTTCATGCTAGGCGAAGTGATGGAGATGTGGTCTATTCTTTCTGAACCTGTTCTTCTGTCTGTCTGTGCTGTTTGCTTCCCTGCCAGGTGGCGACAAAGAGTCGTGTTTATCTATTCGACATTTTAGTCTTGGGGCCAAAGGTCTTTAAAAACGGGCTGCAGATGGTGCTAGACGATAACAGCGTCTTGAAGGTGAGATAACGGAGGGTGGAAGTGGGGAGAGCGTCTTGATTCATTTTGGGATATTAACTGCAAGATTATCTAGCAGTCTGAGGGTTGCAAAACCGTGAAACACTAATTGAAGCAGGTGTGGCCAAATCTAGTCCTCAAGGGCCTCCAGCAGGTCAGTTTTTCAGGATATCCCTGCTTCAGCACAGGTGGCTTAGTCAAGGATGTACCACCTGTGCTGAAGGAGGGATATCCTGAAAACCTGACCTGTTGGTGGCCCTTGAGGACTGGCGTTGGCATTAATTTCTCCTTGGAAGATATCCTCTGATTCAACACTTTCAAGTCAAGAGACCTCATTACCCCAGCTAATACTGTTATGGTATTTTAACGCCATACCCTGGCCCCAGAAGCCTGTGTGATTTTTACTCCTAGAATGTTAGTCTATAGCTCCCTGAGCTTCTGGAGTTGGTTGTAACAAGGCTACAGTGGTCTCTGGTCTCCATTTTACCACCCTGGACACTTAATATTTCAAACCCCTATATTTCCAGAACAAGGCATCAGATTTTAAAAATAAACACAGTGTTGGAAAGGCTAAGGGCAAGAGGACGTAGTGACTGTCCTGGGGCAGGCTTAAAAAAATTAATTGCAATGGAAAATGTACGCAACCGTGGTGACTTTATTCATATCTGCACATTAAAACGGTGGTTCTACAACTCAAGAGCTTGCGCTTCTAACCACGGGATGAAACTATATGTTCCACTCCCATCTCTCACCCCTGTTATCCTAAACCTCTGTGCCATTCTGAAACTCGCAGTATAGCACGTGGGGAATCATTTCTGGTTAACCCTGCAGCGTGGTTTCAGAGTTGGAAGATTTTGCAGCAGAGCGTTGGAGCATTTAAAGAACTGTCCTTTTTTTTTTTTTTTGTTTTTTTTTTTCTTTTCCGGGAAGCTGGTCATGTACAGTCTCCCCAACTTCTAATCTGCCCGTGTGTGTGTTTTCTAGGTGATCCATGACTGCCGCTGGCTCGCAGACTGTCTCTCTCACCAGTATGGGACTGTCCTCAGCAATGTGTTTGATACACAGGTCGGTGGGTGCAATACATGGGTTACTTTACGCAGACAGATGTCTAGACATACTACTTTTTGTTTGAGAAGAAGTCTTTAGGGAGCAGCAATGTCTTAATGCAGGGGTGGCCAACTCCAGTCCTCAAGGGCCACAAAACAGATCAGGTTTTCAGAATATCCCTGCTTCAGCAAACGACAGAGAAGCCCAATGCTACATCCAATATGACAAAAATACATTCTAAAATACTTATATATTCTCTTGAAAAAGGGTAATTTAGTTTAACCCTTTGGCCAAAGCGTTGTAAGCTTGCGAGCCACGACAAGGCAGACACCTGTTCGCAAGTCCTAACACTAATACAGACAAACACTAATTAGACAAAATACTTATATACCTCTATTGGGATTAAAATTCTCATTTACCTCTATTAGGAAAGAGAGACCACAGTGGATCTATATCCAGCAGAATGAAAGGACCTACTCACTTGGGAAGTGGCTCAGTCGAAGGCTGAGCCTCTGATTAAGCCACCTGTGCTGAAGCAGAGATCTCTTTAAAGCCTGACCTGTTGGTGGTCCTTGAGGGCCGGAGTTGGCCGCCCCTCTTCATGCTGCAAAAACATAATGAGGATATCCTGCAAGACTAGGTGTGCAGCGCCGGATGCATCAGAGACTCGGGCCCCAGACCAATGCAGTGTTTGTACTTAAATATTCATGGGTTTAACCCTTTGAGCGCTGGAGGGGCCGCGACACCAACGTGCCACGTTAAGAGGCATCGCTTAACGGAAGAGGAGACTCCTTGTCCGATCGCGTTAAGTGCTCTCTACCCCTCTTATCTTTGTCCCTCTGAGGGTGGAGGACTCTTGGGACTAACTTCCCCATCGAGTCCCACAGAGAATAACTTTGCTTTATAAAACAAACAAAACTCAAATCTTTTCTGTAAGCATGGTTACATGTGTGTAAAGAAGATCGTGTTAAATTATTTCCAACATTTTTTTTTTTTTTTTTGGGTATGCTACAAAGGATTGCACCATTTAGCAAAAGTTCATTAGGTTAATTCACTGTGTGTTACAGATATATTAACATGTCGGTAATGAAAGATGCTCAGCTCAAGGCGTAGTTCAGTGCTAATGTCCCAGCCTTTGTGGGTGAACTTGGTTTGAATTAAAGTGCCAGCTCCTTATGACCTTGTACAGGTTACATGATCTCCCTGTGTCTCTGGCAATGATTGTATGTACAGAGCTGCGTACATTGTCAATGCTATTAGGGTCAAAGAATGCCTTTTTCTTCCCAGGTGGCCGACGTGTTCCTCTTTTCGATGGACACAGGCGGTTTCCTCCCAAACCGCACGAGTACTCTGGACGAGTGTTTGAAACGCCACCTGAACATGCTGCCCTCGCGTGTTTCGTTCCTGACGCACAGACAGAAGCTGGTTAAGGTGAGAAGAGGAGTCAAGTCCCCAAGTCCTCTGCTGCTTGAGGGGCCAGCAAAGCAAAATATTATGCTGGCGAGGGGTATTGGAGAAGTCTAATTATATTCGCTTGGCATATGAATCCTAAACATAGAGTTTGACGGCAGATAAGAACCACCTAGTTTTTACCCATAGTCCCGCCTGTTGTGCCTTCTCCAGCCCTATTTGATCGCTGACTTTATTTTTTTTTTCATGTTTGGGATTTAATGGTGCCTATCCAAAGCAGTTTTGCTTTCCATTACTGTACTATTGTAACGCTGATACTCACCACAAACAAGGCAGGACCCCGGTACTCAGGTGGGAAAGTATAAACGCCACCCACAGCAACGAGGGCACGTCTGGAGAGTGGAGGGTCAAGGTAGGCGGGTTGGTATTGGAGATGGGAGAACAGTCCTGATACTTGCCGAGGTTGGAGCCAGTAGAATAGTTGTCTGGGTGCCGTGGTCAGGTGTTGGAGAGATGCAGAAGGTCAGAGGTTAGCCAGGGTCAATAATCCAGAAGAGCGGAGTCCAAGGGTCAAGCCGGGTCGGTACACAGGAAATCAAACACCAACAAGATAAGGCAAGACAAAGCTAGGAACAGGGTAGTGGGAACTCACAGGCTACAAGGAATTATGCTCAGCCAAAGTGCCAGTGGCAAAGCTGAGCATATATAGGTGATAGGAACCAATGAGACGGGAGGAGCGGATGTCCGGCCTCAGCGGAAGCAGGAATAGGTGGAGCGGTGCAGGAGATATGTGGGAGGGATGAAGGTGGTTAGTGATTCACACGCAGCTGGGGAGCGCTGCACACGCGTCAGGTGTGTGACGTAAACGGGATGCGGGGGTCAGTCCCCGTGATGGCATAAGTACCTCTCCGCGCGCGTAGTGATATCCGCGGAGCTGTTTGCGGTTGCAGGTAAGGAGGGAGTGCGATGCAGGGGCCGTGTTCCCCGATTCCTTTACCACTTCTGTAGGGTTGCTATTCCATTAAACTACTACTCATTTAAGTGTAATACTTTCTCACACTACCCCTGAGCCGCCTGCTTAAGATTGACCTCTTGTACTAGCACCTCTGTCTCTGAAATATGCTCCTCTCCAGCACCTCCCGCCTTAAAAACCTTTCTCACTGACTGCCCCACACCTCTGGAATGCTCTTCCCCTCAATATCCGACTAGCACCCTCTCTATACACCTTTAAGACCCACCTTAAAACACCTCCTTAACGAAGCATATGAGTAGTTCCGTGGCTGATACTTTACACCTCATACATAAACAGTGACCCCTTGCAGATGCACTTGCCAGAACACCCTCCTACTGTCGTACTTTCTTCCTACTTACCAATTGGATTGTAAGCTCTTCGGAGCAGGGACTCCTTTTCCTAAATGTTACTTTTATATCTGAAGCACTTCTTCCCATTATGTGTTATTTGTTAGTTATATGATTGTCACCTGTATTACTGCTGTGAAACACTATGTACATTAATGGGGCTATATAAATATACATACATATATTCATACACCTTCTTAATCTCTTTGATGTATTTTGAAAGTACAGATCGTACCCTCTCCTGCAAGATTTACATACTGGGGTCCTTTAGTCTTTCCTGATAACATTTTATTATTCTGCACAATTTTAATAGCTTTGTGGCAGAATCACTAATTTTATTTGTCTTATGTGACATAGAACAGGATCTTTATGTGCTGATTTTTACAATAATAAATGGTCCGGTTTAGTGGTCAGTGAGTCGTCTTTTCCCATGCGTATTGTACTTTCTACTTTGTGGCATTTCAACATGTGTTCTTGCAATTTTCTCCACAAGACAAAACAATAGTGAGGAACTTGCATGCTTCTGTACACACGTATATTCATACATTCCTACCTTTCCATGTGCAATGGATGCTGTAACATTGTTGTTCTCATCCTTTGCATGTACAGGAGGACCCCAGAGTTTGGTTTGCTCGACCCATGCCTCCGCCATTGCTGAAGGTGTTGGTTCTGGAGGTGGTGCACCTCCTGCCTCTGCGCTTGGCCATGCTGGATGGCATGCTGGCAGACTTCACCTCACTGGTAGACGGTTATCTGAACGCATATCGGAAGGGAACCGCTGATGCCCTGGGCAGCACTGAGGTATGATGACCAAAGGGATTTAACCAGGGCTGGGCAAAGCCATACTTTATTCATGTGGATTGATTGGTGTTTATCCACAGAAGCGCTTCTGGCGACACTTTAATTTAAAAAAAAAAAAAAAGTTTGAAGCAGGGGGTCTCCGTAGCTGGCTGGGTTCACAATATGGCGTTTTAAAGATCTTGCTGGTCAATTGGAAGCCGCAACATCATCCCTCGCAGCTTCCTATTGGCCCACGTGACGCGGGATATTTAAACTGAGGAGACCTACTGGCAGTACCGTCGGAGGTAAGTATCCAGAGGAGCAAGGGGTTCCCCGGACCTGAAATCACCGGGATTCGGCTGCGGAGACCCCCTGTTGCAATTCTATTAAACATCGCTTGGAGTGCTCGTTTATAGTTAGACATCAGCAAATAACATTTAAGTAGTCAGTCCTGTCTGGTTAGGAATCTTTATTTTATTTCACAAGTTTTCTTTTGTCTGAAAAAAATAGTCATATTATCCAAATTAAGGAATACAATGCCCCCCGCCCCCCGCATAAACTATCCTAGACACCTATATACAAATATATCTAAAGGCAACACTGGGAACTTTTCATCCCAAGGACGGTACAAACGACACCGGGCCATCTCTTTGGTTGGAGGGGAGAAGATTTCACCAGCAGCACAGGAAAGGGATCTGTACAGTAACGGCAGATACTGTGATGGAAGAGGCAATAGATATATTTAAGAAAAAGTTAGACCTTATTAGAAAGTATGATATACACAGGGATATGTTTAAACATCGATGTCTCCCTGGGTCAGCGCTCTTCCTGATGGTCATTACTGAGGGCGGGAAGGAATTAGTGGGGGAAAAATTAAGACACTTAAATGGCGCATGTCGTCGTGGTCTTTACTTTCTGCCAATTGGAATTTACCAAAGGATAAACTTGATAGATGGATGTCTTTTTCCAAACCGCATCTATTTTACTTCCCATGTTATTTCTTTCCTCCTTGTTTTTTGGTTCGAGAAGTCCACTACTGGAGTTGAAAAGACAAAACCACAACATAATATGCATTAAGTACATTTGTGTTTGTTTACTATTTTTACTAATAAAACATTGTACTAGGAAAGGTACATTGAAACAGAGGGTCTTATTTTTATTTTGATGTGTCCCTCCCTATATTTGTATGTGTTATATCAGTGACGTATGTTTGTTATAAGTAACAATGCTAAAGGTGCCTTGCATGTTTCAACACCTGGTGTTGCTTCTTGGCAAGAGGTGGGAAGACCCCACTCATCACAACGCTGTGTCCCCACCCCCTTACAGTTCGCCTGCTCTGAGCTGCCGGTGGAGCTTCAGCAGCTCCGCGTGCTGCAGAGTGTGAGGCGGGAGAGGGCCATGGCGGAGTTCAAGGTGAATGAGAAGGGGTTTCTGTCAAGGCCTGGAGACACGCAGGAGACCCGTGAGGCTGACCAGAGCGAAGAGTCTCCACGCAGGAGAGCAGAACCTGATGCCCTTTCAATGCAGGACGCTGCATCAGGTGGCTTCTGTAACTTACCATTTTGGGCTTTGAAGAAACCCCCTCAGTGTCCAGAAATAGGGACTCCCTACCTCTCGGGCGTGAGTGAAGACCTGGGCTTACTTCTGACCCCGAGACCCGAGCAGAAACCAGTCCTTCCTTTTCCCTCTCCCATGGGGCTACGGATGACTGCCCCACAGTTATTGGCCAAAACGTTTCATAAGGCCACTTGAGATAACTTATGAACACAGATGCTCTTAGAGGCGATGTCCTTTTACAGTGTGAAGTCTGACTTTGTGTTACCAGATGTTTTTAAAGGGTGTGTATAATGTTCAGCAAATAAAACTCACACGCTGTGAGCACATTCACACGTGTCGCATGTCTGCAACCCTGCGTTTCCCCATTCTCGTAGCATACAGTACGTCCACTGCAACCAAGGATTCTGGGTAATGACATGCAAATGAGCACACAGTATCACTCTTTAATTATCCATTTTTACATGAACCCCTATAAGCTTATGCTTACTGCATTATACAGCTTTTCAGCACTGACCAGTGTTTTTCAGTGGGTTACCTGCAATTTTTGGGTCCTTTGAAAACTGTACCAAATACAGAAGCGTTTACAATGCATCTGATCTCAGACGCGTTATTAGAGAGGGTTGGGGTTCCTTACACTGCATCTGATCTCAGACATGGTATTAGAGAGGGTTGGGGTTCCTTACACTGCATCTGATCGCAGACGCGCTATTAGAGAGGGTTGGGTTCCTTACAATGCATCTGATCTCAGACGCGCTATTAGGGAGGGTTGGGGTTACTTACAATGCATCTGATCTCAGACACGCTATTAGAGAGGGTTGGGGTTCTTCAGAATATCACAATATAATAGGATTCCTTAATTATAATTAACCAATAAAAGGTTAAACACTGGCATAGCCAATAACCTACTCGGACAGCTGTTTTGACATTTTGGGTCTGTGTGAGGTTGGCTATAATGGCTTTACAGTGTGACGCTGGAGGAGGTTCCAATAATGTTGAAACCTGTTTGTGTTCATCTTTACAGATGTAGCAGGCTTTGCCTCTGGTGTTATACCTGCGTTAGGGGTCGGGGGGATGTATTTTGTGTGATCACTGTCATTGAATCCTATGGAAAATCTGAGATTATGCGTAGTTGCAATAACCTTTGCTACATCTGTATGTAACCCCTCTTATATCCGCGTTATGGTGGGGCCTGAGTCTAACCTTCCTTAGTACACCATAATGGGACCCACCAGACAAGACTTGGTTATATATATATTAAACTGTGTCTGTGGGCAGAGGGAGAGGGGGGCAGAGAGAGAGAGAGAGAGAGAGAGGGGCAGAGAGAGAGTATAGCAAGTCTAGAACTGTCACAAAAAATCCCAGGTAAATCCCGTGACAAGGAAGTGTGGCAATAATATATAAATAATTATTATAAATCATAATATATATATATTTATTATATTATGTGGTTGCAGTGTGAGTCAGCAGCAGTGTTTTATGGGTGTAGCATATGTGTGTAGCAGCAGAGTTTGTGTGTGTGTAGAGGTGTTGTGTGTCTGTGTATGTAGAGGAGGTGCTGTGCTGTGTGTGTGTGTGTGTGTGTGTGTGTTGAGCTGCTGTGTACACAGAGGGGACAGCAGTGTGTGGATATAGATAGCTGCAGTGTAAGTGTGTGTATATATAGAGGTGGTTTCATGTATTTACCATTTTATTTTAATTTAAAAAATCTATATAACTATACAAAAGTCTATTATTTATGAAAAAAGCCTACATTTAGCCTATAATAGTAATCATCCCCTCAGAACAGGGCATTACTGGCCAGTAATGCCCTGTTCTTTCGGGATTATTACCTAAATTATATATATATATATATATATATATATATATATATATATATATATATATTACTGTAAATATTACTGTATGTTCCATACAGTAATATTTACAGTTGCTTTATGCTTAACTGTGGTGGGTTTTTGTCACTTTTTTTTTTACCCACCATAATATATATATATATATATATATATATATATATATATATATATATATATATATATATTTATTTATTTATTAGTAAAGGCCATGTCTGTACATACTGTGCTATATGTATGCACACACAGCTGTCTCTTACACATACTAATACTCCTTGTTTTTCCATCCCTATACACCTATAGGGACCACATAGTATCCACACACACTTTTAGTTATGCTACAATCTCTCACATTTCCACACCTACCCACACCATTTATATTAACTCGCACTCTACACACACCTTTTGTAAAGTACTGTATACACTGTGGGCTCTCCATTCATTTATATTCACACAGATACACACACACACACACACACTTACATCACTTACTTTCAGGAACCATTGAGCACCTCTAGCCATAAATCTCATCCACACACGGGGGAGGGACAAGTACAGATAACATTCCAAGAGACACTGGTTTTAAGTATACCCTTTGCTTGCTTCATTCATTGTAACATCGCCGGAAGAAACGATCAGTGTATCTCGAAAGCTCGCACAAATAAAAGCATTTCGTTAGCCACAGAACGGTATCATCTATTTATTTTTTGATTATTGAAGCTCGGTACTTCCTTGTCACGGGGTTTACCTGGGATTTTTTTGCCAGTTCTAGACTTGTCACAGGGTGAGGTATAGAGCAGGGGTGTGCAAACTTTAAGTCGTACCCCTTTGCTTGCTCTGATGTCGAATTGAGGAGTGTCAAGAGGAGCCTGGCAGCAGGTAAGAAGCAATTACAGAGGCCCTGCACTCTCCCCAGCAATCAATGTAAATGTTGTGGGGAAGAGCGCGGGGCTGCTAAGCGTTTCTCTCCCCCCCCCCCCCCCCGCCCAGTTTGTGCACCCCTGGTGTCAGGTATATCTGTTTTAGTTGCTGTCGAGAGAGGCTCCAGTTCGAACTGAAACTTTTTTGACGTGTGTTGGCCGAACAGGTCCATATTACTGCCGGCACGGCATTGGCGCTCTTATTTTAAAATGACGAGTCTTAATGTTGCAGGCCTGATTTGAGGTGAGGTGCATGTAGCATACACACAGGATACTTGATGTTGCGGGAACGAGTCTCCCGGCTTTCTGTTATCCAGTTGCGCCATAAACGGTGCAGCAAGTATTCGGATCTACCCTTTCTGGTGACTGTCTCCGCACAACCGACTTCTCTCCTTTCTCATGTTCTCTCTCCTTGGCTTGCTGTCTCCTACAACCCTCATCTTTCATCTCTGTGAGTATCAGGCTGTCTCTATTAAAGTCCTCTCAGGGTCATCTGGACTGTCTCTGTCTCTCAGACTGTCACTAGCTGTGTCTCTGTGTCTTTCAGACTGATAGTTCTTCTCAATTCTTTCTGTCCCTATCTCTTGGTATGTGTTGCCAGGCAGTTCAGGTAATGTCTCTTATTCCATATCGCACCATCTGATAGGTGGCACAGATTACTTCTGTATTGTCCACAGTATACATGTACATGTAGCCCCTGCTACAAATATCTAATAATTGCTATACAAAACAGTCCCAACAAACTTTTTTTTTAATCTCTAATTACCTAAAGAACTGTATAGCTGCAGGTCAATTCGTTCTCCATGTATTGATCGGCGAAATTTGGTGACATAATTAGTGAAGGGATCTGTTTATATTCTGCTTCAGTCCGTCAGTGGAAGCTCATGAATATTCATGAGCACTCCTGCACTGACATGTGCTAGAGGGAGGGCAGGGCTGACAAAGGGGTGTGCCAGGGCTTGTGACAGGACATGAAGGGGCAGTGCCTTAGCAAATGGCTGTTAAAATAGAATACAAGAAAATTGGTCTTTCAAAGTTGTTTTTTTAAAAACAGAAAATGCTAAAAGTGTTTTTTCTTACTACAGAACTGAGTTATTAAAAAAACACATACAGGATATAGACTGAACTGCAGCTTTAAATGTCCCTCCAGGGGAAACGATGGCTGCCAAATGTCAGACCAACAGGAAGATACAACATTGGTTGCGGCTTCCTATTGACCGGACATATTGTTTAAATTATTATTTATTTATTTTTGTTTTACTAAAGGCAGCAGTTGCTTGGCTTTAAGGAGATATAATGACCTAAGCCAGTGGTTTCCAACCCCTTTTTTTTTTTTTTTTTTTGGTTAAGGAACCCTAAGTGAAATTTTGAGTAATCCCAACCCACTCGAATAGCGTGTCTGAGATCAGATGCATTGTAAGGAACCCCGAACCTCTCTTAATAGCGCGTCTGAGTTGAGGTGCATTGTAATTTCTTCTATATTTGATACCATTTTTAAATGACTAGAAAATTGCTGGCAACCCTTCAGGGATTCCTGGGGAAACCAAGGGTTCTTAGGGAACCCCTGTTGAAAAACACTGACCTAAGCTGTTGATCGATCTGTTCTCCTGTGAATTGATGAGCAAAGATCCTGCTTCCCCGGGTTTACAATATGGCTGCCTATTTCAAGAGCGTGTGCAATGCCTTTTTAAAAATGTTGCTATAGCAACCTGTAACAGGGACTTATCCCTGTTTTAAATAACGCAGCCTCAGAGCTCCGAGAATCCAGCAGAGCAAGAGTTAATTGCAGCTACGCGATTAACTAGTCTCCACCTGGACTAATGAGAGATCTGAGTAAAGCCTGATGTGAGAAACAGGAGGGATTCCTTTGCTCACATTTTGGGCTGACAGAAGGAGAGCAGAGAAGCCTGCACACAGACCCTGTCTTGAGCACGAAGGCTGTGCTGAGATTAAGACACCCAAGAACCCAGAGACGTATATTTCCTGGACACGGAGGACCCAGGAACCTGCCAGAGACTGACATGGAGGGCCACCTGCTTAAGGTACCTCCTGAGACTTTGGGGTGATAGGCTGGTAATGGGAATATCCCTCCAGTCCTGCAGATAGGGTCTGGGGAAGTAAGTTAGCCCTTACAAAGGGATAGGGGTTTGTTGTTTTGTTGTTTTTGTATGTTTGCCTGGATAAAGGAAATGAAGAAAATCAGGGCTCCACGCATTTGCTCAATGAATTAATTTATTGCCAATAGACTAAAACGTCAAGTCTATTGGCAATAAATTAGTTCATTGAGCAAATCCGTGGAGCCCTGATTTTCTTCATTTCGTTAACCCTGGATTGACACAGAGAATCCTGAACCAGGAGCACCGGTAGTTGTATCCCCTTTTGATTTTTTTTATTGGTGTGCAGCATTTATTATCGTTCTACTTTGTCTGGATAAAGGAACGGGCTCAATAAAGCCAAGATATAATTTCACCCTAATCGGTCACCATTATATGAACCTCTGCAGCACACATCTCTTACGCAACCCCAGGATGCTTCATGCATTAAAACTCATTAAAGGGCATAATGAGTAGGTGGGGGGTTGAATAAAAATAATATGGTAAGCTATCTAATGCTACACTGATATATTGCATTAAAAATCATTATATAGATATAATTTTTTTTCCCCCTCTTCATTATAAAGGTATAATGTAATACTACACAATCCTGTAAAGAAAAGGGTTGGGGGTCCTCTGCTTTTAAAGCGGCAATCCCACCAGCAGCGTGTGAGTTTAACTCCAATAATGTTCATATCTTGCCCCCTGCGCACGTACTGCTTCTTCCTACCTCTAGCTTCTGAGGTTACCATGTTAGCCATTAGCCTGCAATGGGTAACCCTTTATTTTAACCTCCTGGACACTTAATATTTGAAACGCTTGTCTCCTGCACCGAGTATCAGATTTTTATAGGGAGGGGGGAAGAGTTTTATAGGGTGTAGTTAGTGGTTATTAGGAGCAGTTGGGGGTTATTGGGGGCGGTTATAGGAGCAGCTGGGGGAGGACTTATAGGGAGTGGACCCTATTAATGCCCAGACGGTGTTGCTGGCCCCCTGGCAGTGGAAGGGTTATTCTCCTGTCCCCTACAGATCTGGTAGCACTGGTGGGGGTTCAAATTTTCATTGCAAGGACATCGCTTCATAAGAGCCTCTGTGTCCATCATTTAGTTCAAATAGATTGTCACTTACCATGTTACCTGTAGCCTTACCCATTGAGGCCTTTGAAATGTCTTCAGTCTGTGTCAATCCAGTTGCCAAATAAATGTTTATTACTCTATCGCTGCTTACCTCTGTGCGGTTTTATTTATGAATGTACAAAATATTGCACGCATGACATGCGTGTGGTTTCAGGGGTTATAATAAGTAGCCGCCCTGTTGCCTCGGTTTTTATGTATGTATGACCGATTAACAAAATTCTAAAGCGGAGCCAGTAAGAATTTGCGCCAGACGTTTGTAGGGTAGGGTGGGGGCAGAGGGAGCCTGTCCCGGCTCGCCACTCCCAGCTCGCCCCTCTCCTCTGTTGCATCTGTTAGAATTTTGGTGACAGACATTCCTACTGTACCACTACCAAAGGCAAGCTCCCATTGGTTGCACTGGCAGGTAGGGGAGAGTGAAGTGTGGGCAGAGTCCTGGAGCGCTCACCCCTTCCATCCCCCCGCACATGCTTTTCCTACTCTTCCTCCCCCCAAATCCCCCACACCTATCCCCGCTCGTCCCGCTTCTTGGAGTAAGTGGCGTAATGCTGTCTGACCTCTGCGACCGGCAAAATGGTACCTGGCCACGCTTTTGCGCTGGCACTAGCAAAGCATCATGGGGCCTGATTTTGACAGGTAAGTCAGCACTACGCCAGAAGATACAATTTAAGCTTCTTGCCTTTCATTTTTCTAGGCTTGATTTTACGTTAACCTAATTTCACTCAAGTGATTGTTTTTGCTGTATTAACCTCCATTGCCGTTGCTGGGGGGCTGTTCCATCACGCTCCTACCCTTTCTGCGATGGACTGAAAATGAAATTTTTCCCTTGGGTCTCCAGCGGTCATGCAGAGAAGGTTCTTCTAAAAGTGGGTGTGCAACCGGAAATCTAATAATTATTTCTCCCAATGGGACTCAAAGCGCGTCCCAATGACAGTACAGCGCGCGGTACGCAGCACATAGGATTGTTACACAGTCCCTGCCCAGATGAGCTTAGTCTGTTTTTGGTACCTGAAGCACAGGGCACTGAATCTAGGGAACCTGCGGCAATTCCCAGAGTCGGAGTCTTTACTCACTGAGCCGCTCCTTCTCCCTAGTACATCCATACTGATTCAACACATCTTTTATATCAAGCTTCAATGCATCTTCTATCCCAGACAATCAATACCTCGGCTCAGTATAAAGCTGATAATACAACCACTCCCATAGACGTCTCTGGAGCGTAGAACATTTAGTGGAATGTCACCGATTTTTCTTTCCCAGCTTCTCATTTACTTGGAAGACTTGGTCCCGGTGACATTGCCATGTGCGGCGCTTTCCAAACCTCGTAGGTTTTCTATTCTGGTGACGCTGCAAGGTTTGTAAATCTCTGTACACTATAACTTTATACAGAAAAAAATATCAACAAATGTAATATACTCTTCCAAAGAATCCACTTTGCATATCACAATTAAGACTTGGCATTTATTTACAATATACATGTAAAATATCACTTAATAATATTAGCAGTGTTCGACAAATACGCATAAGCACACGCCTGTGGCGAGTGGATTTAGGCCGCTGGCGAGCCGTGCTGCGGCTCTATGAATTCCCCTGCTTTTTTAAATTTATAAATAAACCCCCTTCCTGATTGGGTTGACGCGGGGAAGAGGGCCGGCTGGCAGCTATGGGTTAGCCCCTACCCCCGATCCCCGCTTGCTGCCCGGGGCGGGAGGTAGGCTTGGGGGGTCCCTGCTTGCCGCCTCTGGAGGGGGTGCGGCGTCCGCTTCGGGGGGGGTGCTGCGGTGGTGTCCGCTTCGGGGGGGGGGGTGCTGCAGCGGCGTCTGCTTCGGGGTGGTGCTGCGGCGGCGTCCACCTCTGCCTTGCGGGTGAGTGTGTGTGTCTGTGAGTGTCGCCCTCTCCCTGTCACCCTCACCCACTCCCTGTCGCCCTCACCCATCCTCTGGAGGAGGGCGCCCCCCCTGCCTTGCAGAGGCCCTCCTGCCATGCGGTGGCCCCCGCTGCCATGTGCGACCCCCCTTTCCTTGCGGGTGGGTGAGTGTGTGTGACTGAGTGAGTCTGTGTGTCTGTGAGTGTGTCACCCTCTCTCCCTCTCCCTGTGTCGCCCTCTCCCTGTGTCGCCCTCTCCCTGTGTCGCCCTCTCCCTGTGTCGCCCTCTCCCTGTGTCGCCCTCTCCCTGTGTCGCCCTCTCCCTGTGTCGCCCTCTCCCTGTGTCTCTGTCGCCCTCTCCCTCTCCCTGTGTCTCTGTCGCCCTCGCCCTCTCCCTGTGTCTCTGTCGCCCTCGCCCTCTCCCTGTGTCTCTGTTGCCCTCGCCCTCTCTATCTGTGTCTCTCTCTGTGTGTGTGCCGCTCTCTCACCCTCTCTCTCTCTGTCTGTCTGTCTGTCTGTCTGTCTGTCTGTCTGTCTCTCTTTCTCACCCACTCTCTCTCTGTCTCTCTCTCCCACACGATCTCTTATTTACCCTATATATCTTAACTGCCCTATACCTACACCGAAATAACCTATACTGCTTTCTTCCAGATCTGACTCAAGCTTCACACGGAAGACATCGGAATCCCTCCTAACCCAGAAGACAGGTAGGGAACACCTCCCCTCCAACTTATAACATTGCGGGAATGAGGTACCTGGACATTGAGGGACTGCGGATCAGGTAAGATCCCAGGTGGGATTGCTGCTTTAGATATTGTGAAGCGGGGGCATCCAGACACTGGTTAAGGGGATCAGGAAACTAGTCATTCACACCTGGCTTTTATTTCTAGATCCGACATCTAAACACACACGTAACAAGGACTAATTGTAGTATAATGTAATACAATAAATAAACTTATGTCAAAAACGAATTAAAAAGTGAAGTAAATGAGTATATTCGTAGTAGAAATAGCCACCTATGTAAATGTAATTAATATTATTTTACTGACAGGTGATAATTATAATATCCACCAATTCTTTTCAAAATACACACTTCTTTCTACCAGTCTGAATAATGTCTCCAACTCTATTCATATCTCCATCTCTCCTTCCTTCACCACTTCTCAGTTCACATGAACTCCTTTCTTACCTGCGTCCTCTGACACCACACAGCTATATCCCCTGCACTAAAAAACACCCCTACAAATCATCCTCACACATCCTCTTTCTATCCATACTTCTCCTCCTTGCTTCTGGGGATATCTCTCCCAATCCTGGTCCCTGCTTTATTTCTGTATGCTCTCGTCCTCGCCTCCCACATGCAACTTCTACTCCTTCTGGTGTTAACCCCTCTAACCTCATACCCATCCTCTGCCACCCTCCCTCCTCTCTCCCTTTCTCCTGTGCCCTTTGGAATGCTCGCTCCCTCTCTAACAAGTTCCTCTCTGTACATGACTTCCTTCTCTCTCACTCTCTGCTCCTATTTGCTATAACTGAGACCTGGCTCACTCAGTCTGACTCTGCTCTAAAGCTGCCTTCTCTTATGGTGGCCTTTCCTTCTCCCACACTCGTTGCCCAGATGGCAGGGGTGGAGGCGTGGGGATCCTCTCCTATCTCTGCCGTTACCGAACCCTTTCTATTTCTCCCTCTCTTGCTTTTCCCTCCTTTGAGACTCACACTGTTCAGATCTCTCCTCTTCCTGTCCACGTGGCGGTCATCTATCGCCCACCTACCTCTACTCATCTCCCTTCTGTCTTTCTCACTTTGAATCCTGGCTCTCATTCTATCTCTCCTCCAGACTCCCCTGTTCTTCTTCTCCTTGGTGACTTCAACTGCCACATTGATGACCCCTCGCTCCCTTGGGCTGCCCGCTTTCTCTCTCTAACCTCTTCTTTTGACCTTCAACAGTGGACTGCAGCCAGCACCCACAAGGATGGCCACTATCTGGATCTGGTTTTCACTAAAAACTTCTCTCCGATTTCTCCATTTCCCCCTTTTCTCTCTCTCTCTCTGACCATCACCTCATCTCATTCTCTCTATCTCGCTTCTCCCCTTCTCCATCTACCCGTTTCTGCAGAAACTTGCGCTCTATTAACCTACCAGCCTTTGATTCCACTTTACGCTCCTCCCTCTCCTCTCTCAGTTCTGCTACAGACCCTGACAACCTGGTCAGGAACTACAACTCTGCCTTATCCTCCACTCTTGATCTACATGCCCCGCTTTCTCTCTGCCGTTCTCGCCCTTCTAACCCCAGACCCTGGCTAAATTCCCAAACACGCATGCTGCGTTCCTCCACTCGTTCCTCGGAACGCATCTGGAGGAAATCTCTCACACTCGCAGACTTCCTTCACTACAAATGTATGCTGTCCTGTTTCAACTCTGCTCTCTCTCAGGCTAAACAAACCTACTTTTCTTCACTAATCAACACACACAAGTCTAACCCTCGCAAACTCTTCTCTGTCTTTGACTACTCAGACCACCCTTCTTCCGCCATCTCACCTCAGGTCTTTGCTGATTATTTTAAGGAAAAGGTGGAAACCATACATCAGAACATCCCCTCTCTTTCCTTCTCCCATCCCACGCCCCTTTCTAACTCCTCCTGCCTTCCTTGACTCTTTTTTTCCCGCTGTCTCGGAGGAGGATGTGTCACTGCTGATCTCCTCTTCTCCTTCTACTACCTGGCTTTTTGACCCCATTCCCTCCAATCTCCCTAAACCTCTTGCTCCTACTATAATCCCTACTCTCACTCACATTTTTAACTCTTCTCTCTACTCTGGTACCTTTCCCTTCTCCTTCAAACATGCAACCGTTATACCATTACTCAAAAACAGCAAGCTTGACCCTACCTGTCTTTCTAACTATCGACCTGTCTCCCTCCTTCCTTTTGCCTCTAAACTCCTTGAACGTCTTGTATTTTCTCGCTTGCTCCACTTTCTCAACACCCATTCTCTCCTAGAGCCTCTACAATCTGGCTTCCGCACTGCTCACTCCACGGAAACAACCCTCACTAAAATAACTAATGACCTCCATGCTGCCAAAGACAGAGGTCATTACACTCCGCTCATATTACGCGACCTCTCTGCAGCATTTGACACCGTGGACCATCCTTTTGTCCTTCACATTCTCCATACTCTTGGTATTCGGAACAAAGCTCTATCCTGGATCTCCTCCTACCTCTCCCATCGTACTTTCAGTGTCTCTTCTGCTAACACCTCCTCCTCCTCTATTGATCTCTCTGTGGGGGCACCCCAGGGCTCTGTCCTGGGACCTCTTCTCTTTTCTCTGTACACACTTTCTCCAGGTGACCTAATCACATCTCTTGGGTTTAAATATCACCTCTATGGTGACGACACACATTTACTTTTCAACCCCTGACCTTACACCTTCTGTACAGACCAGTTTATGAATGTCTCTGAGCTATATCATCCTGGATGGCCCTCCGCCGACTTAAACTTAACATGGCAAAAACAGAGCTCTTATACTTCCTCCCAAACCTGGCCCTACTACCTCCTTCCACATTACTGTTGGTAGTAACATCATTCCCCAGTAGCCCAAGCACGCTGCCTAGGGGTCACATTCGACTCCTCTCACGTTCAAAACGTATCGAAAACCTGTTGCTTTTTCCTCAGCAATATTACAAAGATACGCCATTTCCTCTGTTACTCTACTGCTAAAACGTTGACTCAGGCCCTCATTCTCTCCCGTCTCGATTACTGTAACCTCCTGCTGTCCGGCCTTCCTGCCTCTCACCTGTCTCCCCAACAATCTATCCTAAACGCTGCTGTCAGAATCACTCTACTCTTTCCTAAATCTGTCTCAGTGTCTCTCCTGGCTTCCAATCAAATCCCGTATCTCACACTCAATTCTCCTCCTCACTTTTAAAGCTTTACACTCTTCTGCTCCTCCTTACATCTCAGCCCTAATTTCTCGCTATGCACCATCCCGACTCTTGCGTTCTGCTCAAGGATGTCTTCTCTCTACCCCCTTTGTATCTAAAGCCCTCCCCCGCTTTAAACCTTTCTCACTGACTGCCCCACACCTCTGGAATGCCCTTCCCCCTCAATACCCGACTAGCACCCTCTCTATCCACCTTTAAGAACCACCTTAAGACACACTTGCTTAAAGAAGCATATGAGTAGCACTGTGGCTAATACTATACACGATACATAAAGCTTGGCCCCCTGCAGAAGCACTTACCTGAATTCACTCCTGTCTCTGTACGTTCTCCCTACCAATTAGATTGTAAGCTCCTCGGAGCAGGGACCCCTCTTCCGAAATGTTACTTTTATGTCTGATGCACTTATTCCCATGATCTGTTATTTGTATTATGTTATTTATATGATTGTCAAGTGTATTACTACTGTGAAGCGCTATGTACATTAATTGTGCTATATAAATAAAGACATACCATTAAAATCATACTGCCTTGAGAAAAAGTTATGAAGAAATCATGTATTCATATAAATGGCCAAAATTCTAATCGAATGGATATTGGGCTACAATTAATAGCTTGTCCCCAGCTAGATACAATTAAAGCAACCAGACCTAAAATGGTACCACAGTTAACAGTAATACTATTCTAATATTGCCACATTCAGCATCTAAAGGTATAATTAATAACAAAATATCAGCTAGGATACAGTAATGTCACTCCATGTTAATACTGTATGTAACCCGTGTATTGCATATTTATACATACATGTAACGAGTCTCCTGCCTTCTAGGTAGCGGTAGGTCTCTCTAAGGCCGAGCTCACTGTGCCTACCTCACGACGTGGAGTGCGCGCTTCTTCATCTGCGGGCGGTGTGCTCATCCCCAGCAGACTGAATGACGTGACTTGTGGGTGGGTCCCAGACATGAGTAGGGTGTTTCTTGTGTTTACATTTCACCCATTGGCTGGTGAAGTACACGTGACGCTGCTGCCGCTCGAAATTACAACTTGAGTTGTCGCCCTCAAGTGTAGCAGCGTAAACTCTGTACTTCGCCGCCAGGAGTCGTTTCTAGACTGAAAACTCACACAATAACATCAAAGAGTGCCAAACGTGCGCACATCGCATAGCAGGCACAGTGAGCAGGGCCTAAGGCCTCAATTATACCAGAAACTGCAGAGCGATCCGGTGACGTCATCGTAGCTGCGCTACATGTGCACATGCAGAAGCGATTTGTAGCGCTGCTGCACCGGAGAAATGACCAGTTCATCACTTCCTGGTTTAAGATGCACTGTGATTGGCAAGGCCAATCACGTTATGCGGCCGTCGCTTGTGAAAATCTCAAATCTCTGAGACAGAAGCTTGCAGTGCGGCGCTACCGTTGTGATTGGTATGTGCATTGTCATTGCATTTGATTTGTTTTGAAGCTGCGCTCCGTTGCGCGCGATTTCTGGTATAATCACGGCCTATGCAAGTATAGCAGCGGAGGTAACATGATTAGTATCACTTGATTTTCGCCTTCATAGAAGATGGTAGAGATAGTGTAGTTAGTAGCTCTGAAATTAATTTGAGTGTAGAGGTAACTGTTGGCGGTCTAATCTCACGCTTGCTAACTTAATTACACAGCTTGCTAAACCCTAGCGCTCTAGCGGCCTCACTGCAGACCCATCACGGCGTCTGCTTACGTCACATGAACGTGCTATCTTTTTATTTATCGTGAACTCTGTGGTCCACTAAAAGGTATTGCAACCTTTGTTGTGTATTTTCACTTGCCCTACCTCACCAGGCTGGAAGAGGGGTTAAGGCTGCACTCCACAAATAGAAAAAATGCATACAATTTACCGGAGCTGCTGGTTCAAGGAAGTACCTGCCATAAAATCCAAAGTACACTGAGGAAAAGAAGGGATCCAGCGCTCCACGGATTTCTGAATAAGAAAATTTATTGTGCCACACAACGTTTCGACCTTATGGTCTTTATCAAGTGACTAGGCATACATAATTCAGGATCTACCCAGTATATATATCCTTAACGATTACCCATAAACAGGTGAATAACACCCCCAGCTGTCCCAAATTCGCCTCCCCTGATCAATCCTGTGTCCATACAATGCTCAAACAGTTAGTAAATGTCTACTTCCAGTTTTTCAATCCTCTTCCGGTATTTGCGTTCCAGTGACGTCATCGTGATCTTCTGCGCATGCGCAATCCGGGCACATCTTTATTACAGCGCGAATCATACTGGACATACACTTTGGATACAGTATATCCAAAAGGGCTCAATGACTATATATCATTTAACTGCTTTCTTAATAGGAGATAAAATGTTTCTTAGGTGGCATGGCTGCTGTTGGTGAAAAGCCTTAATGTGAGTAAGTAACAGAATAGATCGGCAGGCACTTCAAAAGTTTCTTATTAAATGATGTTTTTAACACTTACATCTTTTTTGGCACTTGTATACACTACAAAATGCCACCCCTGATCATATACATTGATTTTTTTTCCATGTAGAGAATAAGTACAGACATTAAACTGATACTCATGGAAAAATGCTCATTATATACAGGACTTTTAACATGGCAAGGATCGCTGCAACATGACCAGGACGACAGATGTATTAAGGAGAATCTCTCAAAACCGGAGTGCAACAAGAGGGAAGAAGTGAAAGTCTGAGGATGAAGAAACACCACCCCCAGGATGATGAAAAGAGGAGAGCCAATAGGAACCGAGGTGACTGACGTCAGACCTAGCCGACGGAGAGGAGACGACGCTGGAACGCAAGCCCAGGATATCATGATGACGTCACTGGAACGCAAATACCGGTAGAGGATTGAAAAACCGGAAGTAGACATTTACGAACTGTTTGGACACAGGATTGATCAGGGGAGGCGAATTGGGGACAGCTGGGGGTAATGTTCAATTGTTATTCACCTGTTTATGGGTAATGGTTAAGGATATATATATATATATATATATATATATATACACACACACACACACACACACACACACACACACACACACACACACACACACACACACACACACACACACACACACACACACACACACACATACTGGGTAGATCCTGACTTATGTATGCCTAGTCACTTGATAAAGACCATAAGGTCGAAACGTTGTGTGGCACTAATAAATTTTCTTATTCAGAAATCTGTGGAGCGTTTTACACATATGTTTCTCCTTTTATCTCCTTTTATTCCCTACCCATCCCTTTATTTGAGATCCACACCAAGGTACAGTCTGCTAAAAACAGACTCATCGTGATTGCTGCAAGAAGCCTCAAAGACAAGCCTCTCCAAAGATCCAGGAGCCAAGAAACAGACGAACTACAGGAGCTGAGTTCGAGAGTCCCTAAGTGGATTAAAGGCCTTTAATGATCTTACTAGTGTAAGTGCATATCTCACCGAATTCTTATCTGTTTGTATTGATATACTGCCCTATGATTTTTTCCTCTTTTTTCTTTTTTCTTTTTTCTTTTCTCTTCCCCTGCATATGTGCGCCTAGGTCACTCTTTATATATATATATATATATATATATATATATATATATATACACACACACACACACACACACACACACACACACACACACACACACACACACACACACACACACACACACACACACACACACATATACTGGGTAGATCCTGACTTATGTATGCCTAGTCACTTGATAAAGACCATAAGGTCGAAACGTTGTGTGGCACTAATAAATTTTCTTATTCAGAAATCTGTGGAGCGCTGGATCCCTTCTCTACCTCACCAGGCAGCACAGAGCTGTTTTCCATTCATACTTCAAAGAGACTGGTCAGCTCAGCTGGCATGAGCTCCTCTGATAAGGCTCTTTGAAGCCCTGTGGTATCACTATCTGTGAGCAGCCATATACATTTCACTTTTGGGCTCAATTTCTCAGGTTTCAAAATTGAGAATAAATAAAAAGGTAAAAACAGACCCTATTGTACAGTATGGGGGGGGGGGGTGCACCTTTTATTACACATTGGTGCAGTATGGAGTTAGTGTTCAGTATCGTGTGTGTGTGTGTATACACACACACACACACAACAACAACAACAAACAGACCCCTTAAATCAGCACTGTAGTATGTCCAAAAAATTACAAAATGTATTCAAGCAATGTCACAAATATTAACATAAAATTCCTGAGGTCTAAAGATACCCAAATACCTGCCCTGACTGTCGGCTACACAAAAATCTATATTAACCTAATAGGTGGAAAAAGGTTGAAAATAATCACCTGTCACCTAGCCCCTATTCCACCATATTGTGTATATACATATGTAACTTATTATCTCTCAGTGGCAGGTGTGCGCGTGTTTGGTCTTACCTTCTCCGGAGCGGCCCTCCTCCCTGCAGCGTCGCGTTGTCATGACAACGCGACATCACATGCCACCGTGACGCTGCAGGAGGAGGGCCGCTCTTCAAGGTAAGTACCCCCCAATTACTTCCACCGGAGGGACCCCGCAAAAGTTAAGGCCGGCCCTGCCTGCGGCGTCACTTTGTCTTTATATTTGCATCAAACAACATTTGCCAGATGTGACAGTGGTGTGATTTCTGTTGGCTTACAACTTGCATCAATCACATGCAGGAAATGTTCTAATATTTATCGGAAGCAGAGAATAGAGCCGCGTGTCAAACTTGCTTTATTATCTTTCCATTGATAAATTTCCCTCTGCCCCTTGTATTCTGCACAATACAGGGTCTTTTTCTAATAAAGAAGTAGCTAAGGCAGGGGTGGGCAACAACAGTCCCCACAGACCACCAACAGGACAGGTTTTAAGGCTATCCCTGCTTCAGCACAGGTATTGTATGTCTTTATTTATATAGCGCCAAAAGTGTACTCAGCGCTTCACAAAGAATACAGTACAGGGAATTATAATACAATAAGTGCAGCAAAATCAGACAATAGGAAAGGAAATCCCTGCCCCGAAGAGCTTACAATCTAAGAGGTTTGAGGGGAAACTTACAGACAGCAGGTGAGGGAATAAGTGCAGTATATGGTAGTGCTTGGTCACAATGGGTGGTAGGAGTGACTGAGTGTGGGGCAGTAACCATGAGTGCAGGCTGTTGGGATGCTTAACTTGTGGGGCGAGTTTTAAGGTTAGTCAGTATTAAATCAGAAGGTTAACACCATTTACAGGGGAAGAGGTGGCAGGGAGGCGTGGGTGAGATCAGGTGTGTATGTCTGGGTTCAGGCTTAGGGGAGATCCCCAGCAGCAGGAAGGAGTAGATAGAGGGTGTGAATAGAGGATTTGTGGGGGTGTTTTTTATTGAGGGGTAAAGAAGTTGTTGGGAGAGGTGTATAAATAATGGGGGAATGGGGAAGTTGTAGAGAACAAACGCTCACAAAGGAGTGAGGAAACAGTAAACAGACAAAGCAATAGGGAGGGCATAGTGAGATGCAGCAGGAGAGACTTCCCATGTCCTGGAGGATAGGAAGAGTACAAAGAATCACAGCTTTTAGAAAATCAAGTTCTCACAGCTGCAGAGTTGTTGTGCAGAGTCCAGATCTTCCTCTAATCTTCACCTACAATTTCAACTCCAAGATTAACTCCAGACACTTTCAATGTTACACTTTAAAATGTTTCACAGCCAAGAGAGACTGCCTTATATAGTTAAACACATTCACTTGACTAATAATTAAGGGAGGGGTCTGCCTATTCAGCTCATACCAGTAAGATGTTAATTTGATTAAAGTTCTTTCAATTGATAGATGAAAATCAGAATATTAGTCCAGATATTCAGAATGCATCCATGATTAAAGATTAATCTCCAAAATTAAGTCCAGACACTTTCAATGTTACACTTTAAAATGTTTCACAGCCAGGTGGCTCAATCACACTGCTTCGACTCCGTTAAAGACTGAGCTACTGATTGAGCCACCTGTGCTAAAGTGGGGGTATCCTTAAAACCTGACCTGGTGGTGGCTCTTGATGACTGGAGTTGCCCACCCCGGATCTAGAGTATTCAAGAAGCTGCACACATCTGTTTTTAACATGGAATTTTTTTGGCATAAATATTAATATTTTTACCTTTTTGGTATTTTGTAACAAATTATGTACATATTGTTTGTTTCGTGTGTTTTAAAAAAAAAATTTTTTTTAATGAATTTATTAATAAACTACATTTTTCTTATTCTCTGTAAAAAAAAAATTCAAAAACCAGAAAAATTTCAAAGAAACTACAGTATCAAAGAAAAATTGTAAACTTTTTTTTTTTTTTTTTTTTTGAATGGTCTTGTGTTCTTTATTTTTTGATCAGCTATTCATATTCTAACTTGTTTACTTTTTCTTTTACCATTTTGTTTAACGGTCTAAAGATTCCTTAATTACTTATTTCCAGCTGCTTCTTCATTAGAATGCTTACAGCACAGGACCCTGGAAAAGAAGCAATATGTGAGGATAAGGATTAATAGCCACAGAGCAAAAAAGACCCCATGTGAATTTGTAGCTCAGTTTAGTATGAAATGTTTCTTTTTCCCCGACAGCAAACAGTGATATAACTGGGCTGGATCCTGTACCCACTGCAAAAAGTGAACGGATTCCCTTACAAGAGACCCAGATATATGTCCGATGCATGGGAACCATATACCTCCTACTCACTGAGTCATTGCATTCATCTCCCATATTATTGTGCTGGTAATATTATCCCATCCCAGATCACCCAATGACGCATCAGCTCAGTACAGGCATACCCCGCATTAATGTACGCAATGGGACCGGAGCATGTATGTAAAGCGAAAATGTACTTAAGTGGGGAAAAGGTAGTGCTTCACTTTATCGATGCATGTACTGTACTGCAATCATCATATACGGGCATAACTGATGTAAATAACGCATGTGTAACAGGCTGTATAGTCTCCCCGCTTGCGCACAGCTTCGGTACAGGTAGGGAGCCGGTATTGCTGTTCAGGACGTACTGACAGGCGCATGCGTGAGCTGCCGTTTGCCTATTGAGCGAGATGTATTTACTCGTGAGTGTCCTTAAACCGGGGTATGCCTGTATAAAGCTATTGGTAAAGTCGCTCACAGCCCATAGATTTGCCGCGTTGGGGGGAGCAGTTTAGAACATGCCGCGGGAGAGCAGATTTGATATACTGATTGATACATTGTATATGTCCCGATGCACCTGCCATCTTTATGAAAAGAAAAACCTTATGCAGGAATCACTATTGTAAAGGAACAGAGATATCTTATTGTGCACTATAATGTCTCCAGTGTATAGTCAAGTACTGACGTATCATCACAGACTGAAGACTGACCACCTGGGAGTTAAAGGTTCAGTCCCACTTAGGAGCACAGTGAACTAATGGCCGTGATATTATTAGGTGAACATTGCTTGATTTGACGCCTTCTTTATAAAATACAACATGGTCTTTTTTACAATGATACATCTGGTTCCATGCCACTGATCGCTAGCACAGATACAGCCATTTATTGTAACGTGTTACGTTTCGAGTCCCAGAGAGCATTCATTACATGGGTTCTGAGTAGCTACACCAGGGGTAGCCAACTCCAATCCTCAACGGCCACCAACAGGCCAGGTATCAGGGATATAACTGCTTCAGCACATGTGGCTCAATCATTCTGATTGAGCCACTGATTGAGCTACTTGCGCTGAAGCAGGGATAGCTTTAAAACCTGACCTGTTGGTGACCCTTGAGGACTGGAGTTGGCCGCCCTTAAGCTACACAGATGCCATGTGATGAAGGTTCACAGGTACTCTGAAACGTTACATTAGGGGGGCTCTTGCCTAGATGATTTGGGTCCATTTACTATGGACTCTCACCAGGGCCGGCTTGATGGTGGTTCCATTGGTGCAGTCGCACCGAGCCCCACACTCTTCCCCACAATATTTAAACTGATTGCCAGGGAAGAGCGCGGGGGCCTCTGTAAATGCCTCTTACCTTCTCTCCAGCTTCTCCTGCATCTTCTGATTGCGACAACACAACATCTAATGGCAACGCGATGCCACGACGTTGCAGGAGGAGATGCCGGAGAGAAGGAGGTAAGAGGCCCCACGCTATCCCCCGGCACTGAGCCACGCTAAATTACAAGCTGGCCCCAATTGGGAAAATGTTACTTTTGTTGCATTATATTATTATTTTTTACGAAAATCTACTTGGAACGTACATCTTCACTTTTATTTGTGAGTTGGCATAAATGGCAGAGGAGTTTTTTTGTTTTTTACTATTTTTGGATTATTCTTTTCAGTTTATCTGTTGCTCACGCTGCATTTTGTGATACTTTGCGCCTCGCCATTGAGAAGATAATTAAATATATGGATGCCCATACCACGTCTCGTGGCCAATTAGGAAATAGAGGGGGAACAAATCTTGCAGGGAGCACTCGCAGAAACAATATTTCCTTGCTACAGGTGCACATCGCCCCAACATCCTGGGGGAGATCTGATCAAGTAGGAAAAGGCTTGATGGCACGCCACTGGTTTTGTGTCAAATCAACAATGTGTTTATTCTACAAACATCCAATCAACGTTTCGCTTCTATTCACGGACCTTCATCTTGATAAAGGTCCAACACAAGGACTGAAATGTCGATGGGATATATGTTTGTATAATAAACACATTGTTGATTTGACACAAGACCAGAGGAGGGCCGTGAAGCTTTTTCTTACTGTTTCAATTGGGGAATAGGACATAAGGGAAGTAAAAGCCACACTAATATCACATTAAAGTAGTAAATACCTATGCCAACATTTCTTTCTACTTTGGCTGGGTCTTCTTTCTATAAAGGAACACAGCGGTCACAGCGATGTTAGTGTTACATTGTCACTCAGTTTACAACCAGCACACATTCATTCCCACCTAGTGATGTTTATACAGGGGATCAGCATGTTTAGCCAACGGGTTTCAGTATCTGGAACCACTATCTTAACCTCTTGGGTATTCAGAGCATTGTTCTTGCAGGAAAGTGTTAACACTTCCCAGTGTTTGCAACAGTGTCAGTATTGTGCCTGCCTCTGGAGACCCCCCACCCCCAATAACTGGATAACGAGCCTCATTATGATGTGGGGAGCCTGCCCCCCACACCATCCGGCCCTGTTTCCCATTACACGGTTACTGCAATCTAGATTGATTGTAACTCCAAGTTTTAGAAGCCGTATTGGTGCTGGGGAAGTGTACATTCAACGTAGGTTGTGATAACCTTCTAATGGACCAACATAGAGTTCTTCATAAATGTAATTTAGTAGAGATGGACGGATTGGGATCCGCCAGTTCCTTTGGTCTGTGATTTTCAGTGTAAGGAATCAGCCCACACTTGACGCTGTGCACCGCTCGCCAGCTGCGTGGCAAGTATTCTAATGGCCCACTTGTCTCCTGCAGCCTATCTCTGCCTCCGCAGAGGCCGCGCCTCCGTCCCGCCCCCAGCCTCATTGGATCCTGTCTGCATAAATGCCTTGCTCATTCACTCCTGCTTTGCTGAGCATAACCTGTGTAGCCTTGTGTTCCTGCGTTCTGTTTTGCCTTGCGCCTTGCTGTTTCTCTCTCTGGTTGCTTTCTTGTGTACTGACCCGGCTTGACTATTGGACCCTCTCTGGATAACGACCCCAGCTTGGATTTTGGACCCTCTCTGGATAACGACCCCGGCTTGCTCCTGACTACCCGCACCTCTCCAACCCTGACCACGGCTCTTGGACACGCTACCACTCTCCCGGCTCCATCCAAAGACCACGGCAAAACTGACACTGACCATTCTCCTGGCAAGTATCTGGACTAACCCAATCTCTCCATCCGAGACCCGGCTAAGCGGACTATCCACTCTCCAGGCGCGCCTCCGCTGTTGTGGGTGCACAGTTTCGTACTTTCCCACCTCAGTACCAGGGTCCCGCCTTGTTCGTGGTGAGCGCAAGCGTTACATTCAGCAAATCTCAGACAGGGCGATTCGCTTTCTGTGGATTTTTTTCTTAAGAATCCGCGGATTGCATTCTACAAATCCATCAACGGATTGTATCCAATGGCGGTTTTTGATGAATCCGCGCAAATAAAAACCGACCAAATCAGATTGCAGACTTTACACTGCGAAACGTTTTTTTTTAATGGGGGGACAATGCAAGAAAATTGGGGACGCGGATTTGACTCTAGTAATCGGCGTAAACATAGCTTTCCAATCTTTATCAGTTTCTCCTTCAAGTGATGCTGTGAGATTATGATCGAACACACCAGGTGTTCCCCGCACTCCAAACGAATACAAGAACGTCAATCATGCTTAAAATACTATTGTGTATTAATGAGCAAAAAGAACATATAACAACAATATGCAAACGCAAGGTACAGATAATAAGTGGATGCAGGAAGGGAAGGAGGGGTGTGGTATCACTAGTAAAGTGAGAGTAGGGTAAAGAAACCCTAACGGGGAGGGATGTTGGTGTATTTGACCCTTCTACACTTGTTTATTTTTAGACAGGGAGGATTAAGTTGTGAGGGAGTCGGGAAGTACCATGGTCCCACTTTGTGGATGCTATGGGAATGGGCCTGTAAAAGGGGTACATAACCCCGAAACGTTGCCCCCCCCTCCGCTTCTTCATACACTAACATCCTTCCCCGTTAGGGGTTTCTTTACCCTACCCTCACTTTACTAGTGATTTCACATCCCCCCCTTCCCTCCCCACCCCTCCTCCCATTTCT
The DNA here is from genome assembly GCF_040206685.1 of Ascaphus truei. Taxonomy (NCBI): domain Eukaryota; kingdom Metazoa; phylum Chordata; class Amphibia; order Anura; family Ascaphidae; genus Ascaphus; species Ascaphus truei. The sequence goes on along the minus strand of NC_134491.1, from coordinate 14,902,600 downwards.
GCATCTACTTATTATCTGTAACATGCGTTTGCATATTGTTATATGTTCTTTTTGCTCATTAATACACAATAGTATTTTAAGCATCATTAACTTTCTTGTATTTGGAGTGCGGGGAACACCTGATGTTTACTTAGGAGAGACTAGGGGCCTCTTCACTGTTCCTGTGCACCCACAGCGTACTTATATCGGTATCACAACCACACGCACGGTAGTGCGGTCTATACAACATACTTGCTGAGATTATTATCATTTCACCTATCACGAACTCCATGTGGGTCCAATAAAAGGTAGCACAACCTAGAATTAACTAGCTAAAGTACTTGGCATTGCTCAGGAATTCTAAGAAACTACGAAATACTGACATTTATAAATGGATAATTCCATTTTTTTTGTTTCTTAATGCGAAGTCCCCCGCTGAAATAACTCAATCCATAATAGTTTCATTGCCTCTGAGGTCCTGAAGTGTTCGACCGAGCGCCTCTAATGCTGCGTGTGTATGGGACATTGCACTCGGCCCAAACACCGAGAGCCTCTAATGCTGCGTGTGTATGGGACATTGCACTAGGCCCAAACACCGAGAGCCTCTAATGCTGCGTGTGTGGGACATTGCACTAGGCCCAAACACCGAGAGCCTCTAATGCTGCGTGTGTGGGACATTGCACTAGGCCCAAACACCGAGAGCCTCTAATGCTGCGTGTGTGTGTGTGACATTGCACTCGGCCCAAACACCGAGAGCCTCTAATGCTGCGTGTGTGTGTGGGACATTGCACTCGGCCCAAACACCGAGAGCCTCTAATGCTGCGTGTGTGTGTGGGACATTGTACTCGGCCCAAACACCGAGCGCCTCTAATGCTGCGTGTGTGTGTGGGACATTGTACTCGGCCCAAACACCGAGCGCCTCTAATGCTGCGTGTGTGTGTGGGACATTGCACTCGGCCCAAACACTGAGAGCCTCTAATGCTGCGTGTGTGTGTGGGACATTGCACTCGGCCCAAACACTGAGCGCCTCTAATGCTGCGTGTGTGTGTGGGACATTGTACTCTCGTCCCAAACACTGAGAGCCTCTAATGCTGCGTGTGTGTGTGGGACATTGCACTCGGCCCAAACACCGAGAGCCTCTAATGCTGCGTGTGTGGGACATTGCACTCGGCCCAAACACCGAGAGCCTCTCATGCTGCGTGTGTGTGTGGGACATTGTACTCGGCCCAAACACCGAGAGCCTCTAATGCTGCGTGTGTGTGGGACATTGCACTCGGCCCAAACACAGAGAGCCTCTAATGCTGCGTGTGTGGGACATTGTACTCGGCCCAAACACCGAGAGCCTCTAATGCTGCGTGTGTGTGTGGGACATTGTACTCGGCCCAAACACCGAGAGCCTCTAATGCTGTGTGTGGGACATTGCACTCGGCCCAAACACCGAGAGCCTCTAATGCTGCGTGTGTGTGTGTGGGACATTGCACTCGGCCCAATCACCGAGAGCCTCTAATGCTGCGTGTGTGTGTGGGACATTGCACTCGGCCCAAACACCGAGAGCCTCTCATGCTGCGTGTGTGTGTGTGTGGGACATTGCACTCGGCCCAAACACCGAGAGCCTCTCATGCTGCGTGTGTGTGGGACATTGCACTCGGCCCAAACACTGAGCGCCTCTAATGCTGCGTGTGTGTGGGACATTGCACTCGGCCCAAACACCGAGAGCCTCTAATGCTGCGTGTGTGTGTGGGACATTGCACTCGGTCCAAACACCGAGCGCCTCTAATGCTGCGTGTGTGTGTGGGACATTGCACTCGGCCCAAACACCGAGAGCCTCTAATGCTGCGTGTGTGTGTGGGACATTGCACTCGGCCCAAACACCGAGAGCCTCTAATGCTGCGTGTGTGTGTGTGGGGGGGACATTGCACTCGGCCCAAACAATGATCTTGCACTTGAAGAACTTTGGCTGCTCCTGCGTTTTTGGTAATGTTGCAAATTGGATTTTCAGCGTGACCAAGATTAAGTGGCAGCTTGAGTGTCGTATGATGGGATCATGTCATATGTGATTTCAACACTTATGTTATTGATGCTGTCATATGTGATGCTATTTGTGAATTGTATCTAAACAGCCAAAAAAAAAACCTGCTACTTGATTATAGGGCACCATCAGGCAAAATGTGGTTACAATATCTTATGAGGTGCCCATATGCAGCGAACAGACAGATGACTTCAGTTGATTTACACTTCGTCAGGATTAATTCGGCCACTAGAAATTGGAATTTAAGTAACTTTCAAATATAGAGGAGAGCCAGGGAGGGAGAGAGATGAATCACCTGTTTTCTGTCCCTGTTGCTCCTCCTGTTTCTCTAGGTTCCCCTTCTCCTTCTCCTCCATCTCCTCGATCTCATTCTGCTTCTCCTCTACCTCCATCTCCTCCTTGTGCTTATGCTTGTCTATCTCCCTTTTCTGGTTCTTCTCCTCGTCTGTCACCGCGGGGCTCTACAAAACATGAGCGTTTTAGCAGGGACGCACAGAGCTGCCCAGACTCCTCTCCTGACCCTTTCCTCTCTTTGTAACCCTAGGAGATTAATGTAATGTTCTATGGCGAAAGGGAACTGAGCAAATAGGACGCAGGGGAGAGAGATGGTATGCGACAAGAGGGAGCAGGGGGAGAGAGATCTAGAACGAGAGGGAACGGGAGATATATAAGAAGAGTTAATGAGAGATGTAGAACAGGAGGGATACAAGAAGTATAGCAGGAATAGTGGTAAAAAATACAAAGAAGAGGAAACTGGGAGAGCGTTAAGAAGAATAAAGGAAACTGGGATACAAATGAAGGGAACAAGGTGGGGTGATAAGGAAACAGAAAGGGGCAGTTATATTCAGGAGTGAAAAGAGATTTAGCACAGGGGGGAAGGGCTCCTTACACCCCATTTCTATTCCTCCTTACACCCCATTTCTATTCCTCCTTACACCCCATTTCTATTCCTCCTTGCACCCCATTTCTATTCCTCCATACACCCCATTTCTGTTCCTCCATGCACCCCATTTCTATTCCTCCATGCACCCCATTTCTATTCCTCCATGCACCCCATTTCTATTCCTCCATGCACCCCATTTCTATTCCTCCATGCACCCCATTTCTATTCCTCCTTGCACCCCATTTCTATTCCTCCTTGCACCCCATTTCTATTCCTCCTTGAACCCCATTTCTATTCCTCCATGCACCCCATTTCTATTCCTCCATGCACCCCATTTCTATTCCTCCATGCACCCCATTTCTATTCCTCCATGCACCCCATTTCTATTCCTCCTTGCACCCCATTTCTATTCCTCCTTGCACCCCATTTCTATTCCTCCATGCACCCCATTTCTATTCCTCCATGCACCCCATTTCTATTCCTCCATGCACCCCATTTCTATTCCTCCTTGCACCCCATTTCTATTCCTCCTTGCACCCCATTTCTATTCCTCCTTGAACCCCATTTCTATTCCTCCTTGCACCCCATTTCTATTCCTCCTTGCACCCCATTTCTATTCCTCCTTGCACCCCATTTCTATTCCTCCTTGATTAATGTCCCAGGATTAGGATAATCTGCACCCGCATCTTTCCTCTAGTCTTACTCTTTTTCTCTAGTATTGTTTGGATGCCTACTCCTTAACTCTCCTCCTCATCCGCTCTTCTCCATGGTGAATAGTCACCGACTCAGCCAGCAGCTGGACTTCTACTTCAGTTGCATTATGATGTCATCGGGTGTTGCTGACCTCACGGGGATCTGAGCAGCATTGTTTCCCCCCCACGTTCTCTCTTGCAGCTCAGTGTCCAGTCTCCTCAGCCTAGCGGTGAAGCCCTCAAGCTCTCACAGGGGGAGTCCCACGTAGCAAGCCAGAAATTGATCTTTTGTAAAGAATTAAACAGTTTAACTGGCTTCCCTAAACAAAGTTAACCGTGCTATAAGAAAAGATATGTCTGCTTTCATTTTTTTTGTGCCAAATTCATTACAAATTGCTTTTCTTAAGGGCCTCTGCATAGGGGATTGTTGTAAATCCCCTATTCAGAGGCCCTTAAGACCCTGCCACTATAGATAAGCGGAGAAGATTGGGGGATCTCTGCCTATGTAATCTCTTATAGAACACACAGTGCCATCAGACAAAAGGGAGCAGCCAGAGCAAAACCAAACCCCTCCCAAGTTTCAGCTCGCGCTGTTTACAAATTGAATAACAATTGATTTAAAAATACGTTTAAGTGTCAGATCTAGATAAATACGATGTTACTCACACAGTTGTGACTCTTAATCATGTCACTGCCATTAGTAAACTTTGGTACTTGGAAGGATTACCCCATCAAAAGACTCCTGGGCCTTATTAACTAAGCAGTGCTTCTCTATGGGGCCCCTTCCAACATTGCTTAGTAAATATGGCACATTCTGGTTGAATAGCATCAGTTAATATGACCCATAGAGGCCGCGATGGGTTATCTCACCCGCTCAAGTCAATGGGAGTGAAATGCCTCAACATGTGTGATAACCCGCCCCGGGTCTCGATGCATGTGCCCCATATTTCCTTATTCTATATACAGCGATGTGGCCGTTTGGGACATTTTCAACTGCAATTCTATATAAACTGCAATGGGAATCTGGGGTCAAAACCAGGTGAAATGGCCGCTTTGGCGTATATATAGAATGATCCCCTTTATGTTTATAGCCAAAAAATATTACACGAATGGAAACAGGAATTTCCGGAATAAATCACTGGGAGAATCCTACGGTTGAATTGGCTGCTCCTGCAAAAATCTCTATTAAGTGTATTAATAGATATATATTAATAAATAATCTCTATTATATATAAATAAATCTATTAATTCTTTATAATATAACTGCTTTGTATGGCCACTTGTTTGCACATAGAATGTTCTTAATAGAAAGATTTTTGCGGCAGGCATAAGCCTACAGGGGTCCCATGTCAAAATGGACAAGAAGCAAAAGGTGACACTGTGCTTATTTGCATGTCATTTCCCAGAATCCCTAGCTGCAGTGGAAACACTGATAGGAGATAATGGGGAAAAGCAGGGTTGCAGACCTGTCTGAGACATGTGAATGTGCTCACAAGTGATATTTTTATTTAATATTGTTTAGTTATATATCTGTCCCTTTCCCCCGTGTGTAACAGACTTATCCCTATTTAAATAAAGCAGCCTCAGAGCTCTGAGAATCCAGCAGAGATAGTTAATTGCAGCCACTCAATTAACTAGTCTCAACCTGGACTAATGAGAGCTCTGTAAAAAGCCTGATGTGAGACACAGGAGAGAGATTCCTTCGCTCACATTTAGACTGACATAAGGAGAGCAGAGAAGCCTGCACACAGACACTGTCTTGAGCACAAAGGCTGTGCTGAGATCAAGAGACCTATATTTCCTGGACACGGAGGAGCCAGGAACCTGCCAGAGACTGACATGGAGGGCCACCTGCTTACGGTACCTCCTGAGACTTTGGGTGATAGGCTGGTAATGGGAATATCCCTCCAGTCCTGCACATAGGGTCTGGGGAAGTAAGTTACCCTTACACAGGGATAGGGGTTTGTTGTTTTTGTATGTTTGCCTGGATAAAGGAAATGAAGAAAGTCAGGGCTCCACGGATTTGCTCAATGAACTAATTTATTGCCAATAGACTAAAACGTCAAGTCTATTGGCAATAAATTAGTTCATTGAGCAAATCCGTGGAGCCCTGATTTTCTTCATTTCGTTAACCCTGGATTGACACAGAGAATCCTGAACCAGGAGCACCGGTAGTTGTATCCCCTTTTGATTTTTATTAGTGTGCAGCATTTATTATCTTTCTACTTTGGCTCTACAAAGGAACAGGCTCAATAAAGCCAAGATATAATTTCACCCTAAAACAGTCTCAATTTGCATACCTCTGCATACATCTCTTACACAGTGCTACCCAATTCTTCCGATATACCGTCCCTATATAATTTTAGGATAAACGTATAGAATTAATGCGGTATTTGTTCCTTGGTTCACTTTAAAATAAATAAATAAGGAGTGTTATAGTGTATCTACATGTCTACCATTATTCTCTTTAAACTCTTTGTATAGCATCCAACAATATCTTACAAATGTAAGCTTCTAAATGCACATCATCTTATGTACATTTTAGGGATATAGAGGTTTATAGAAAGAAGGGTAGGGGGCCGTGTTGCTCCTTCCATTTAATAACAGAGGAGGGAGAGGGAGAAGGAGGTATGATGCCTTTTATTGGACCAACAAGTAGTTGATATGTTCATTGCTAATATCTAATACACACAAATCCAAAAGAACAAATGTTTAAATAAGATGATCTATACAAATTATACATTGCATGTTACTGAGCATTTATAGGAGCTGCTCCCTCGCTTATAACCCGCCTCTACGGAAAGAGGAAAACAAGTCTACCTATTTCCATGTGCCCAATGTTGGGGGATCTGGCTATGTAAGACTCCCCCTCTCCCTGCTCCACTTCTTCCCCTCTCTCTTCTCTCACCTCCAACCCCTCCTCTCTCCCCCCTCCCCAATCCCCCCTCCTCTCTCCCCCCTCCCCAATCCCCCCTCCTCTCTCCCCCCTCCCCAATCCCCCCTCCTCTCTCCACCCTCCCCAATCCACCCTCCTCAATCCACGTGTTCTCTCCACCCTCCTCTCTCCACCCTCCTCTCTCCACCCTCCCCAATCCACCCTCCTCTCTCCACCCTCCCCAATCCACCCCCTCTCTCCACCCCCCTCTCTCCACCCTCCCCAATCCACCCTCCTCTCTCCACCCCCCTCTTCCCTCTCTCCAGCATATCAATGTTAGGTTTGTCCCAGCTTTATCCACTCCCGCGATAAAATCACAACAGGGTGGAGAGGAGCCCAGCCAGGGAACTTGAGGCATAGATTATTTTTAGAAACAAAAGTTTTTTAATAGTAGTGAGATACACATATATAATCACTTTTATAATGTCCGAATTTTTTTTTATATTTATATATATTTTTTTTTTTATTATTATTATATAATAATAATAAATGTGCACTATGAGGAGCAGCCCATTTTAAACATGAGGCTTCCTGAGAATGGCACATGACACTTTAACCCCTGCAGGGACATAGAGGCCTGTAAGTGCAACGTCCAGCTTTTTTTTGCAGGCCCCATTCCAGCATTGGAGGGGTTAACCCCCAACCAAGGCGCAGAGCGTCATTTCCCCAGAGCCCCTCCCCCTTTCTTGTCTTCTCAGCGTCCGAGACCCAGCCCCGTGACATCTCGCGAGGCTTCCTCCCCTCTCCTTCGCCCTCGGGCCCGAGATCTGCTGGATCACCAGCGTTACGTCACTGGCAACCTTCGCCGCGCAGCCCAGGCTCGCTCAATCGAGGCGCCCACCTCGTCGATCCGGATCCCTGAGAAACCGGGGATCCCGCGGTATTTGGTGCTCGGTGCCCGCCTTTCCCTCGCCTCCCGGGCTCCTGCCCCCCACCGCCGCAGCCCCTGCGCCTCCACGCGCCCGGCGTGTTACTAAAGCAGGCGGTGAGGGTGGCTCTGGCTCGATTGCTCTGGCCTGGGTAATGGCGCCGCTCCCCCCCGCCATGGCTCCCCATGTCCCCGCTCTCTCAGTCAGTGAGTGTGGCCGCCGCCGGCCCAGCGCCCGCTGCCTCCCCTGTGACGCCATCTTGGAGGAGCCGACGAGGCCGGGTCCGCGCCGACCGGATAGGAGCTCACCCCCCGACACCCAGCTCCCGGCCCCGGGAGGGGGGGGAGGGAGACCTGAGGTGAGAGGCGGGGAGGCCTGGAACCCCCTGAGATACCCGCAGGCCGCGGCACTCACCCCCTGCTGCGTCACTCAGCCTGCGGCGGGCAGGCCCAGGGGGGGTGGAGAGGGGGCCCGTGCACCCTCGTGCCATTATTATTATATAGGGCCGGGGTTATCGGCTAGGGCCTCACTGACCTGTCATAGGGCCGTCATCATCATCATCATCATCATTATTATTATTCTTATCGGACTTATTTCTTCTTATTAAATTACTTCATTATTACACGTATTTCTTAATAATAATAAAGTAATTTAATAATTTGAAATATCTAATAATAATTAAGTAATTTAATAAAAAATGACTAATAATAATAATAAAGTCATTTAATAATTAGAAATATGTCTAATAATAATGAAGTCATTTAATAGACTTATTGCTTATTAAATTAATTATTATTATTGGACTTAGTTTATAGGTTCTTATTATTTAATTACCTCGTTATTGTTGTAGTATTTCGTTTATAGGACCTTTATTTCTTATTGGACTTATTTTTTCTTATTATTAGGCGTATTTTATAGGACCTTATTTCTGCTAATTATTAAATTGCCACCTCTGGACCCCATTTATCATGTGAGATGGCCTTATTGTTTTGATTTATTATGGAACTCCCTTTTTTTATATTATAGCAGCTCATTGACAATTGTTTAAAGGACTCCATTGATTTATATTATTGGAACTGTTGGTTTTAAGACCTAATTTCCTGCTATATTACAGGGTCATATTTATTATTAACGTTTATTAAAGTGGGACTTCATTTTATAGGACTTTATTTCTTCGTATTATGGAATCTCTTTATTATAGGACCCTCGGTCATGATCTAATTTTATTATTGTTCTGTGATTTTACTTATTATAGGATCCCCTTTATTATATTATAGAACCTCGTTGTTGGTTATATATTATTTATTATAGGACTCAATTTATTATACTTTAGTACATTTTTATTACTTTAGGACTTGATTATTAAAGGATCTCATTATACTGGTTGCCCTTTAGCTGTTAACATAATATATGTTCACAATGGTATTACATAGAACTGACAGTGTATATAACTCTACGTAGCATTTTACAGGCATGACCAGGTTTATTTATTGAAGTGCCAATCGGACACTACTGCAAGAAAACTGATTTGAATGGATGTTATTGCAGTTTAGTGAATAGCCATCAGGCGAGTCCCTGTCCCAAGGACTTTTTTAATCTAACCCGTCGTGCCTGAGGCACAGGGTAACATTCGCAGTGTCACAAGGAGAGCAGACACTGGGGTATGAACTGGTTTCACCCACTTCAAAGGCAGTGACGTTGCTAACCTTGGGCTTCTGTGGCAACAAGAGGATTAATGCTTTAAGACTGGAATCGGAGGGGCTGTATTATAAAACAACCCCCTTATTGTATTAGTAGAGGGGAAATGTGTGACTAAATTAATATAAAAGTAGTGGTTCATTATCCATGGCACCATCACACTTGGGTTACTGGGCAGCGCTTGCCGTTGGGGACTGTTTTTAAGAAAGGGGGGGAGTGTAGTTGGATGTGGAGATGTGCTTATGTTTTAGGGGAGAGGAGGTGGGAGCCCCAATTCCGTTTTGGTTTAGAGCAGGGGCGGCCATCTCCAGTCCTCAAGTTCCACCAACAGGTCAAGTTTTCAGGATATCCCTTCTTCAGCACAGGTAGCTGTCGCTGACGGAGCCACCTCTGCTGCTGCACAGATATCCTGAAAACCTGACCTGTTGGTGGCCCTTGAGGACTGGAGTTGGACGCTCCTGCTGTAGAGGACGGGTGACCTGTGTTTTGGGTTAGGAGTAGAATCGGGTATGTTTAATGTGTGTCGGGGTTACTTGTTTTTGTGGGGGCAGACTCGCTCGTGATACAGATGTTTTCCGGTGATCATCTCTTTCACAAAAGATTCTCTCTCCCAATAAATTAACATTTTTCTCCTGATTCTGAGTGGACAAAACTCACTTAGGGGGTAATTTTAATATATTCTCCACGGGAATTTTCGACCAATAACTGTCCGATCGATCACTGCAGAGCATATTTAAAAAAAAAAAAAATGGGTATGAACTAGGGGTCTCCCAAGCTGAATCGCGTTAATTTCAGCTCCAGGGACCCCCTGCTTCCCGAATTACATATCCCCGAAGGTGCTGCCAACGGGCCATGTAAACCTCCATATTCACCCAGCCGGGATGCTACCGGCAGCACCTAACTGAGGTAACCGTATCGGGAAGCAGGGGGTCCTCATAGCTGAAATGTAATGCTGCTCATCCTTGCAGACCCCCTGCTTCATTTTTAGACCAAGAAAATAACCATCCTTGGTGGAACCACACATTTAGTTGTTCTTGATATGGACTTATCTGAAGTACATCGGATAATTGAAAATAGATCCCCTTTAATTCACCTAATCGGAGGAGACAGGAGGAGCGGCCAATAAAGTGAGAGCCTGCTAAGAAAACCCTTCCAAGGACAATCCTACATGGAGATCCAAAAATCTGAATGCTGTATGTATGCAAAAATAAAATCTTTCCTTGGTGCTTGTTAAAGATCGCCACTTGTTTAACCTCTCAAATATCTTTTTAATTACTGTGACATTTCTGTTACATAATACTCTTGGCTGTGAACTCCAATCCAGAGTAGAAATGTGCCCCATGTGCATCGCACAAAAAGCCACGGCTGAGTTGTTGTTCGCAGAGCGATTTGCCGAGCATGAAGTCAATGTGCATAGCAAGTGTCCCAAATTCTCAAATGGCTCGATTGGCTTGATGCTGAAACTATAAATAGGGCACACCCCATGTTTCCCCTCACTGGCGATATTTCGCTGGACGTTTTACAAATCCGTCGCTCTTTGAGGCTTGGCGAAACGTTTTGGAAGGAATCACATTGGGGTTGCGGGGTGCGTTTTGGCGAGTTCTGTGCATCTCTAATCCAGAGCGTAACGAAAGCAGTGCATGTTCTATATTCCATGTACTAAACTGGTCATAATTAGACTTTTGCGTTTTAAATGCTAAAGTACCTATTAAAGCGTTGGATAATTTATATTTTAAAGAGCTTTTACATAGTTACAAACGTTTACTGTTATGTTGGGTATGTTCTGGAATTGTGTATATATAGTTTGCCATACCCTACAATGAGCTCGGTTTCTGCTGTGACCATTTACATACATGGTTGCAGAAACACTCTACAGCAGTTACTGAGCCATAAGATGTAAGGGTTACTACCACTTCCCCAGAATGCACATTTAAACAACCAGCTCCTCTCTCAAATGGAGTACAGGTAGTCCTCACTTTACGACTTTTCTGTTTATGACGAACAGCTTATCCGACGCTTTTAAATACATACCAATGGACATTTTTACGGCGCAAAAACAGCTTATCCGACGCCCATACGACACGTTGCCAAGTTGCTACAATCGGCCAATCGTAAGGCTGCAGGTCAGGGAAATCGCCCAGTTCACTCTGTGTGAAGGTTTAGTGGTGTATTTGTGTCCTTAACCATGTCTGATTAAAAGTAAAAATGCTTGTGATGTTGCTCAAAAACGTAAAAGAAAACCTGTTAATTTAGAGGCAAAATTAAACATCATAAAGCACTCGGAGAAAGGAGACGAATACAGAAATTGGGCGTGCCTTGGATATACCTCGCACAACAATTGTGACAATTCTAAAAGATAAGGCAAGAATATTGGAACAGATTAGGGGCTCGGCTCCTATGCAAGGTACAACAATAAGGCAACGTGTTGGGCATATTGCTGAGGTTGTATAACTCATCATGGGGCTGGAAGATCAATCCCAGCGTCAGGTACCCATTAGTTTAGCCTTAATTCAGGCGAAGGCTTTGAGTCTTTATGAGGACATTAAGCACCAGCATGGAGAAGGGTCCACGGATGAAACGTTCACTGCCAGTAGGGGCTGGTTTATGCGGTTTAAAGACTGGGCAAACTTGCATAACATTAAAGTGACCAGGGAAGCTGCTGGTGCTGATGAGGAGACAGCTAATACTTTCCCTGTTAAATTAGCCAAAATTATGGAGGACGGTGGCTATTGCGCACGTCAAGTTTTCAATGCAGACGAGACTGGACTCTACTGGAAGAAATGCCCAATAGAAGTTACATTGCAAAAGAGGAAACATCTATGCCTGGTTTTAAAGTTGCGATGGACAGGCTGACTCTTCTGCTTGGATCAAATGCTGCAGGTGATGTAAGGCTAAAACCTTTGCTTGTCTACCATGCAGAAAACCCTAGGGCATTCAAGGGTTATGCAAAGAGCACACTTCCAGTGATTTGGAAGTCAAACCATAAGGTGTAGGTAACAGGGAGCCTTTTTGAGGACTGGTTCCAACACCATTTTGTTCCCGCTGTGGAATTATATTGCACAAGGCAAAATCTTGCTTTTAAAGCATTGCTGCTCCTGGCAATCTCGTGTTCCTGGATGACCATCATCCAAACGTCATGGTGGTGTTCATGCCCCCCAACACCACCTCCTTGATCCAGCCGATGGACATAGGGGTTATTGCTTCATTCGAGGCCTACTATCTTAGGCAAACATTTACCCAGGTCATCGGAGCAACTGACGCGTCAGAGGACCCTCCTCATGTTTTTTAAACTGGCTATTATGCCGCAATAAAGTTCCTTTTTCTATAGCATTGTGCCTCCAGCCTATTTTGATTTGCAGTGCCCGTCCCACCAATTTTTTCTACTTTACCTTACCTTGGAACGAGAGGCACGCAGCGGACCAGGACCTACCTTAAACCCCAGCCGGAGAGGTGGAACAGAGTTCTATTATGAATCGTGAGTACACATGCTCACGTCCAGTGAGACAACGGGAGGTTTGAAAAGCCCGCCCAGAGGGGGACCGCCAGGTGGAGCGACATACTCACCGGGAACAGGTTAGACGGCTTCTCCCGTCACTGCATGGACTATTGTATTTATTATTTACTCCACTCTGGGATCATATGTGATTTATGGCTCAAAAGGATGTAACCCTGTTTGTGCATTATTATTGTCATGCTTACAGGCAACACTGAGGATATAGAGCACCCAATTAGGGATTTTCTCTTGTCTACATTACAGACAGAAAAGGAAAGGATCTGTCCAGACTTCATTAAAGCGCTTCTTCAAGAGGCCCAAATCTTCAAGTCCATCTACATCACCTCTAAGGCCTGGGACATAGTGAGTTTAAGTGTCGCTGAGCCGCGCTGAGCAGATGCACAAAGCCCCTGCATCTGTCATCAGCGCGGCTATAGTTTCCCCCTCCGCATGCACGCTGATGCGTGCGGAGGCTGAGAAACTTGGAACAGACAGGCAGGTTTGAAATTTGCCGCTCGGGGAAGCGGAGGAGCGGTCACGTGACCACTCCCATCCAATGGGAGCGGGGGACTAGCTCCGCCTCCGCCCCGCCCCCTGAACGCTCTCACTGCCTCGCCTGGAAGGACAAGAAAAAGCACCATTTTCAGCAGGCGAGGCAGAGCAGGAGCGCGGCTCAGCGAGCTTCAAGTCCACTGTCCCAGGCCTAAGAAGTCCTTCCCTATCCCTTCAAATTACCCTCCAATAATTGATATTTGTTGGTATTTTATATTGCTCATACTGTACAGTAAACAGTTTTATTATACAGTTCTGGATTCAATAAATAGAATCTTTACATCATAATTTGTGTGTGTTGCATATCTTATTGCCTGCGTAACATATTTGGTGTATTTTAGTGTTAAAAATGCCTTCAGGAACGGAACCTTCCATTTAAATAGTGTTCTTATGGGAAAATGTGTTTCGCTTTCCGACGCTTCACTATCCGACGCCATTTTGAGTAACGCATTGTGTCGGATAACCGAGGACCGCCTGTAATGTTCAACAATGGGCTTAACCACTATAGTGCCGGACCCCTCTTGTAGAAATGCAAAATCCATGGATTGCCTTCCAAATGAAACGGAATAGGTGAAAGTTGTGTAGGGAAAAGATTGATTATGGCTCCCTGTGTGTACAATTGTAATAACTTTATTTCACAATGACCGTGTAGCGCAGGGGTGCGCAAACTTTCTGTGCTGCGGCCCCCCCCCTGCCTGCCTGCCAGCCCCTCTGCTCGAGCCCCCCATACCTAATATCCAGCGGCGTCATTTGACGTGCGTTGCTATGGCGACGTCATTTGACGCTGCTGCTCTCCGGGGTTCATGTCCTTTATCATCCCTGTCACAATTGCTACCGGCGTTTCGGCCCTTATGGATGTACCTGGGTCTCTCTATGCTATAGCGTGTGATTGGCAATCGTGGTTTTCATGCTATACCGCCCTGAGTTCGGATATCTTACTGTGCAATCACGGAGCGTGCCTGGGTTTGTGCAAATAATCTGTCTTATTTCTTTTTCCCCATCACCCGCCATGTTCCTCACTATATACAGCTCTGGAAGTGGTAGAAGAGCTCGAAATCTAATATTTGACAACCCAGGGCAAAGAAAGATCATACAATCTTTGCCAAGGTCACCCAAATGAAATCTAAGTGACTGCTTTGGGGGGACGTCCCGAAAACCTGACTATTTGTGGAATCTTGAGGACTGGAGTGGAGCACCCGTGCATTAACCATTATGCTGTGCTTTCTGCGGTCTGTAGGGAGCGGCGGCCGGGGGGGCGTGGTTTGAGCAGAGTGCTACTCCCACCCCCCTAGCGGATGGCTGCAGCGTGGGTCGGTCTCCCGGGCTGCAGGGGAGTGCTGCTGCCGGCTGAAATGTAAGCAGCTCCCCTCCCTACACATGCCCTCACAGCTGATCCCTCTGTCGACACACACCTCACCTTTTTGGAGGCTGACAGCTCCCGCCCCCGCCGCTGATAGGCTCACCAGCGCACCACGTGACTCGTCACCGCTCGCGATTGCAATTCTCTTGCATCCCCTTGCGGCTGACGCGTCACAGCGCGTAGTGAGCTGTGCAGCGAGGGGGGACTGGGACCGGCTCGGGAGGAAACCCCTGCAGGTGAGTAACGCCCACGCCGCCGGACGCAGCGGGACCAAAGCCTAAGGGTGTGGAGCGGAGATTATAGTAGGCGCGAAGGAGTGGATAGTGTTGCGTCTGTCGCCCGAGCGATGGGTGATATTGAGCAGGAGGCGTGGCGGACGCATCACCAGGTTTGTTCACCCTCAGTGGCTGAACTGGTCACATGATGCGGCTGCCGCGCGAAAATAACGGAATAGTTTGTTGTTTGAAAAATCTGATTGAAAAATCTGATTTCCATGAAGTAAAAATAGAGCCGGCGTGTTTTCTGAGTTTCTGAAACGCTGTTGAGCTATCGCAGGACTGCTGGGTCTGGCTTGAAAATGCACTGTACCACTTGGTGTGTAGCAATTGTATAACCAAATCAGTTACACATCTAATGTATATGTGAAAATTACAGCCCAATTACCAAGTGCTGCTCAATAACAGGTGTGATTACATGGCGAGTCCATGTTGAGTCCAATTTACGGTAATTTAATAGGTGGAAGTGTAATTACAGTAATGTTGTGTCTCCCAGGAACAACATAATAGTTTGATTCCTGGAGATACAGGTCAAATAATGTCCCGTGCAGGGCTTTATCATATTAAAACCCCCACAGGGGACGCATGTTATCATATTTTACACGGGTCCCCTGTGGGGGCGTTATCATATTAACATTGTATACCTCATTCTTGGTAAAACACAAAAACTAATGCACGGTAATTTCTTCATTGGGTTTTACATGCTAAAGTGTGTGTGTGTGTGTGTGTGTGTGTCTCCAGACTGTTGTTGTTAAATAGTGTAAGGTCAGTTTGTCAGTAATATCACTTTTGATGGGACACGGTGAAATGAAATCTTGGTGCTTGGTCTCAAAGGAACAGATCCTGTCGGGCTGTAAACAGCAACATTTGGGAAGTCCACATTAGATAACCATCAGATTGTTTTGAGTACTTTTCTTTCTTATTGTCTTCATTTTCCTCCTTGTATTTGAGGGAAGAAATGATTACATTGGTGTCTCTGAGATTTTCTCCAGTAACTCTTGGCAGTTTTGGAATCAAAGCAGTAATTTTATCTTGGCTACAAAAAGCCGCAGACTGAATATTTACTGGGAGTTTTCTTTGTACATTTTGGGCCTACATGTAAAAACTCCTCCTGCTATAAAACTGATTACTAATCGAGGTTTTATTTTATGTGCAAATGCCCAGCATGGAGACTTCATGCTTCCTGTCCGTGCTGTTCCTAGGTTGGCGTCTGCTCTTTACAGGAGCTTCTTGTTCTTTCTCCTCTACTCTGGACATTTCCAGCGCTGATACTTTCCAGGAATACATTTCTCATCCACTGATATTCCAACACACGCTCCTTGGGCTGCATATAAATGTTATGACTAGCGGAAGCATGCTTAGAAGAGGAACTAAGGCTGCGTCCATACAGGGGCAGACCGCGCGGACGCGTCCGCACGCTGAGCGATCAGTCTGCCTAAAGGCAGTGATCGCGTCTATACAGCGTGTGCGGAAGCGGTAGGGGGCGCATGATGTGCGTGAAATCAGTCAAAACTGATTTCTCGCGCTATAGGGCGGTCACGTGAGCGGTTCGCCCAATGAGGGCGAACCAGCTCTGTGACATCACTGGCCTGCCCCCAGACATGCCCCCGCACGGCTGCAGTGTTTATGGACGCAGCCTAATGATTGCATTGCCAAAAATCTGCTTCGACTAGTATTGTGGGGTGACGGGACAGCATTGCAGCGTGGTCATGTTGGAAGAATCATCTTGTTTTAAAGCCCAAATATATATATATTTTTTTAACAAAATGACGTTGAACTTTTCCCCTTGCCATTGCTTGCAGGAAAATATATAAAACATTTCCAGGGCCTTGTAACCCTGCACAAGCGCCGGCTTCTCTCACGTGGCATGTGTCTTCAAATGGCATTCCAGTGGTCATGCAACCTTGCGTTTAAAAACACTGCCAGAGTTCATGGTACACAACACTTTGTCGTTGTGTTCTGCAGACTAAGACATGTGTTACAATACATACCCGTCATTTTCAAGGATTTGCTGGGTTATGTTACAGAGGCAGGGCACAGGCAGACATTGTAGTGAACAGATTTGGCAAGTGGGCAAGACCGAAGGGGCAGGCTGAATTTTGATGCTTCCCATGTACTTTTGTGGTTAAAGCCTTTATTCTCAGAGAGGTTCTGATTTAAAGCAGAAATGTGCCCTACTCGCCGGAAACACTCCTCTCCTTTCTCTTCTACCAGCGTATACC
Organism: Ascaphus truei; assembly: GCF_040206685.1. Taxonomy (NCBI): domain Eukaryota; kingdom Metazoa; phylum Chordata; class Amphibia; order Anura; family Ascaphidae; genus Ascaphus; species Ascaphus truei. The sequence continues at coordinate 14,885,613 of NC_134491.1, read as the reverse complement.
TTATTTTTTTTTTTACAAATATCTTTATAATATCAGTGGCTAGTCCAAATAAAAAAAGGTAGCAGAAAATGAGGCATAATAAACGGGTGACAACTCGGAGAAAGCCATGTGGTTTTAAAGATGCAGTCCCCCGCTAAAAATGTCACGTCTTTGTACGTGATCTCCTTGTAATGCACATTAAATCCGATTACCAACCTTTGTGTTTTTTTTGTTTTGTTTTTTTTCCCCTAGCGATTTTTATTTTAAAATGCACAAAATCATGCTGTGTTGTCCACATCTCTCACTTTGTCCTCCCCACCAGGCAGCACAGAACTGGGTTTCATGCAGACTCCAGAAAGATTCTTAAGTCAGTTTATCGTTCAGCATGTATCTTAGTCTTTTTTTTTTAAATAGGAATAATTAAAAATAAAATAAAGAGGGGTGGGGGTAGAGGGGGATATTGAAGTGAAACCAGGAACCCCATTGCACAGTATGATGAGGAAAGCTTTGAAAAAAAACTCCTTAACATAGAGGAACTCGGCCTCATAAGTTTCTCTTAATTTTACACACTCTTCATGGAGCCTTTTTTTTATATGCGGGATTCGAGTCCTAGCAGTTTGGATATTTCTGGGTTTATCCGCCAGGTTCTTTGGTGACCGTATTGTATAATTGGTTAAACCAGGGGTTCTCAACTCCAGTCCTCAAGACCCCGCAACAGGACAGGTTTTAAGGAAATCACTACTTCAGCACAGGTGGTGCAGTCGAAGACTGAGCCACCTGTGCTGAAGCATGGACTGATTGAGCCACCTGTGCTGAAGCAGGGATATCCTGAAAACCTGACCTGATGGGAGGGGGGGGGGGGGCTTGAGGAGTGGAGAACTCCTGGGTTAAACGCTTGTGGTTTCTAACACTGTTCTCTGTTTGTGCAGCTGTGTGCTCCGTGAGGCTCGTGCCCTGTATGAGGAGAGGCTGGGTCTATGGCCTCAGAGCTGGGAGTCACAGAGGATGGCTGCTCCACAGACCTGGCAAAGCCCCTCTACCTCCAGTACTTGGAGAGAGCCCTCCGCCTGGACCAGTTTCTTCGCCAGACCTCGGCTATTTTTAACAGAAGCACCTCCAGGTACTCGTATGCGAACGGAGCATCTAACTCTCATGGCTTAATCACTTGGAGACCAAGGATTTTACCCTCTGGGCCATGAATAGTCCAGATATCCTTCAGTTTACTGTTCTGGTCTCCCTATGTATCCCTGGGTTATAGGATCATTGGGGATTTCTTTAGAGCTGTAACTAGTAGGGTTTTAACCACATTGGCGATATTGCTGACCCCTCTGGCAGCAAAGGGGTTAAATGTAAGTCATATTAAACCTTACAGCAGCAATCCAGCTGAATGTCTGTATACGCATAACTTTTATTTTTAATTTAACATTCAAACTGCACGATTTTTAGCTTTTGGGGACCCCCAACTCTCGAGATACTTAGCTATTTAGTTACTATTGGACGTCCATTTAAATGTCCAGCACGTTGCAATGTCATACTCCTGATGACTGGGCCGTTTTCTATTGGTCTGTGGCACCCACATGATTTGGTTCTCCTTATACTTTTTTTTTTTTTTTTAAGCAACAAAAAAAATATCAATATATACAGTGTCCTTGATATTCATGACCGTAAAGAGTGGCACTGACACGTCTGATCCCCAAGGACATCCCACACAGAACACTGCTGATCCAATAAAGACCTGATCATTGATCTCTGCTCACTTGTAGAACTACAACTCCCAGCAGCCCATTCTGTAGGACAGGATGAATCAGTAGACTGGAAGCACTGGCACAGTTCATCCAAGTAACATTGAAGGAGTGAAGCGACATTGGTTACATTGCATTAAGGGAACAAAGTGAAACCCTATTTTATTATGTTGCTCTGTCGCATCCCATGTACTGGTTCAGCCAGAAACTCCTTCTCTTTGCAGTGACGAAAGCGAGGATGGGCTGGATGAGACCCCCCTACTCCCGGAGTCTGAGGATCTTTCCATGCAGGTGAAGGAAGAGCCCATGTCGCCCCTGCTCGGGGAGCCGTCGGGAGAAGGGAACTCTGTGCTGCTACCAGCTCACTCGCTCAATGGCATTCTGCAGCCAGGTATGTACTGGCCACATCCATCCATGGGTCTCCCTTATGTGCTGGGAAGTAGAACTTTGTCAGCCAGCGGGGCTTTAACAATCTCTTAGTTAAAATAGTAGATGAGATTGAAAAAAGACGTACGTCCATCAAGTTCAACCTATGCTAAATTTAGACAACAGATACTTTATCCTATATCTATACTTATTGACCCAGAGGAAGGCAAACAAAAAACCCCAGAGATAACATCCTATGATATCTTAATGCAGGGTTGCTTATCTCCAGTCCTCAAGTCAAAGACTGAGCCACTGATTGAGCCACCTGTGCTGAAGCTGAGATATCCGTAAAACCTGACATGTTAGGGGGGTCCTGAGAACCGGAGCTGAAGACCCCTGGGTTAATGCATGTTCCTTCACTGTCTCCTCAGAACCAAAGTCAGAGAGAGGAAGTCTGTATAACTTCTCAAAGCTGAAGAAAAGCAGGAAATGGTTAAAGGTGAGGAAGGGTGAGAGCCGTCACTTCGACACGCTCATTTACACGCTCGCCCTTATCTAGCTAACCGTCCACGAACAAACTGTGCCTGAATATAACTTTTTGCTAGATGATGTAATTGTCTAGGAATGTGTATATTGCTTTGGGTATGTATCATCTGATGTGCAATACGCCAGCATTGTGCGCAGTGCTTTAAAAATTACAATACAAGGAAAATAAATTGCACACAATGGGGAGAAGTGCAAAGGGAGACCTTGCTCAAAGGTGTTGTGTGTGTATATGCACACAAATATTGATCTAAAAACAAACAATTACAAACACCTATAATGGGTGAAAAGAGACAATTCTGACTGACGCGTAACACCGGGATCGCAGACACCAGGCAGCTAAAGGTTAAATAAAACCAGCTTCATTCGACCGAGGTTGCCATGTGCAACATTACACACCATTTGGCACAAACCCCCCCAGAACCGGGAATACGTGGGGGGGAGAATCCTAACTCCACTAGGTCACACAGGCTTATAGGAAGCGGTAATGTCAGTCCTTTGTGGCTTCCTATTGGCCCGCGAGGCCTTTAAATGGAAAATACCAGCAGCAGTTTTAGAGGTACATATCTCGGGGAGCAGGGGGTCCCCGTTCATCCCTCCTTCATAGCTATGGGGAAATACCTATTTTTTCAAAAGGTACAGATGCGTTAAATCTCGAAGGGCCATTAAAAATGTACCGCCGTGTCAGACATAAAACACTGCAGTGCGTGAGACCCGGAGGTATGGAGTGATACTTTACGCTGCCCCACCTATTCTTCCTTATTGCTAATGATCATCTTCTTACAAAGCACAGACAGTATATACAGTGTCTGCCCTGAGGAGCTTACAATCTAAGGGGCGCGGGATCAACGCTCGTGATCGGAGCGTGACCGTCCCATACTAGCTCCTCTACACGGAGCTAGACATATGCATTGAGCCTATCATTATCCACTTGAGCAGCACCCAAGGCAAACTTTGATACACCCAGCATTAGCAAGTAGGTGGTTAGCGACTCAGCACTACCACGGGGTCTGCAATTTTATGATACTGTACTCTCATGTTGTTTTTACCTACCGAGGTGTGAGTAGACACTACTTGTGTACTACTGTTCTCTTTTTATTCATTGCGGCAGCAGCCACCTTTTTGTGGTCAGAATAGACACCCCTCCCAGGGGTGCTCCCACACTGGAGACATATCTAGTGTGTGTCACCTGTTTACTGTGTCCTTTTATGACAGCATCTATCACTGACACTAGCAGTGGGCTGTTTATCTGGACTGCCTTACTACTGGCTATACACAGCGGCTACTGCAGTCTCTGTGACAGTTCACTAATACTGACATTCACAGTGTTTAATCTGCTTCTAAACACTACATTAGCAGATGGGCAGGCTGATTTACTAACACCTGAATGTGAGCAATTCTATCCTTGCTGAGTGGCTGCACCTGTATCCATATCCAGCAGACCCAGGCCACATTGGTTTAAATATTCACCTAGCTACACCCTGCACATATCATCAAGGGTGCTAGCCCACACCTCACGCATGAGACTTGGTATATTTTATTTCGCTGCGCTTTTTTGGCTCCATTCTGAGTCTTATTTACTCTGGCAACCTAGTGATCCATTTATCTTAGTTGAGTTATTACTCCCAATAAATGATTATTTTAATTCATTCACTCCTCATCTCACCTACGACTTCCTCCATTCTAGCACACTGTGATTTGTGTACATGCTTGAGTGCTCTCCATTGGGGTTCTTTTCTCCCTGTGTTTAATCTAATTATGGTGGCTGAGGCACAGGGAGATAGTGACTTGCCCAAGGTCACAAGGAATTTACACTGGGATATGAATTGAGTTCACCCACTTCAAAGGCTGTGACCTTCCCACGGATGTTCTCCGTGGCAACTTTTAATGGTTTATTATTCCGGAGAAATATTGATGTAAAAATAGTAGGATTTTCTGCAAACTGCCCTGCGACACTGCCAATATGGAGTCTTTTCTGGTATTCCCTTTTTATTTAATATTGGAAGCGTGCTTTGGGGTGATTCCGGGATCAGGAGGATTTCTCTTCTTGCCGCAGAACATCTTGCTGAGTGTGGACTCCAGTGATAGCGTTTCCCTAAGCGACGAGGACGATTACTCGCTGCCTCAGGAGGAGCTGCATGAGATGCTGAGACTGCACAAATACAAGAAGCTGCACCAAAGCAAATACCACAAGGATAAGGAGGTGAGACGGAGTATACGGACGGCTGTAGCTATGGGGGGAGACCGGCACAAGTTTCTTCATGCTCGTTTTACCAGAAGGAATTCTTATTTGCATGATCCTATTTCTAAGGCTTTACCACAAAGCGCACACCGTAATCATACGTTGATAATAAATACCTAGTCACCGTGCGCTTTTACCCGTACAAAGGCATTTGCAATCGTGCAGTTTTCAGAACGGCTGCGTTTGAACGTGCAATTTCCTGCTTTTCTAGTATTTCGAATATAATACATAATACCTTCGTCAACAACTCGCTAAAATCAAAATGTGCCATTCTGAAACGGGCATTAAAGTGTAGAGAAGGTGTTACAGGGCTGAGGGATTTTTGATTTATTTCCGCCTCAGTGCAGTGTGCTTTGTAAAATGAGAAACTTCATATAAATTAACTTTATTTCATATAGCGGTTTTTCCCAATGGGACTCAAAGCGCGTGACAATGACAGTATAGCGCGCAGTACGCAGCACATAGGATTGCTACACAGTCCCTGCCCAGATGAGCTTACAATCTGTTTTTGGTGCTTGAGGCACAGGGAGGTAAAGTGACTTGCCCAAGGTCACAAGGAGCTGACAGCGCGAATTGAACCAGGTTCTCTTGATTCAAACTCCACTTCTCCAACACGGGGAAGAAGTCTTCACCGTATATTGATTGAAGGCCTACGTATTGTTACAAGAATGAGCCGAGCATGTGTTCAGTATATGTTCCCTGGTTATAGCCTGGTATGACTGGGAACTGCAAACCTGTCCCTTTGTTCCCCAGCTGCAGCAGTACCAGTATTATAGTGCTGGGTTACTTTCCACCCATGACCCCTTCTACGAGCAACAACGCCACCTACTGGGCACCAAGAAGAAAAAAATCAAAGAGGAGAAGAAGTTTAAAGGTGAGAATTGCAGTTCTGTGATATTTTTACACCTAATTTACAATTTCCATTTGTGTACACACACGAATTTAGATTTCGTTAATTAGATTTAGATATTTTAGATTTCTATATTTGTCTGGCCAACTATATTAATTGGCATAATATTTATTCATTGTTGTGAATTAAACCGTTGGTGACGTCCTAATTACATCTATTTGCAATCTCTGTGATGTTGGTAGTACAAGCAAAAGGCATCAGTAACTTGAAAGGGCCGCTCCCTCCTTGGATAACATTTACTAATGGCAGTGACATGTTGAAGTGGTTATATCTGGGGGATTGACACCATTTTCCCCGATCTGACACCTCTACAAATTAACTTTTACAAATATTTAAACGCGAGCTGAGATTTGGGAGCTCCCTTGTGTCTGATCACACTGTGTTCAACAAGAGTCGGCCATGTGATGAAGACAGGGTGGGATATGAGTGAAGAAAAAACTTGATTGCCAAACACTACCACATTCAGAGGCTCCTCAGAAATGCACTTTGTAAATTTCAGACACACACGCCACCAAGTCTTTCCTTTTAACATGGACTTATTTGTTGAAGGAAGCCATAGACGGTTCTGGATGCAGCATTGTGTGTGGCCCAGTAATGGGAGCTCGGACGTTCCTGTGTAATCTGGTCACTCGTACAGCAGGAGAGATTAAATCTGGCAATATTTTTTTTCCCCCTCCAACAGCCAAGTTAAAAAAGGTGAAGAAAAAGCGGCGTCGGGAAGAGGAGCCGTCGGACGACGAGTTACCGCGACGGCATCACCACCACGCCAAAGTGTTTGCAAAGTTCTCCCAGGACGCACCGACGCCGGTTGGCAAGAAGAAGCATCTGACCGTGGAGCAGCTGAACGCCCGGCGGCGGAAAGTGTGGCTGACTATAGTCAAGAAGGAGTTGCCAAAGGTAGGGGTGTGAGCTGCAAGCGGTGTATCTTTGAGCGGCCGGGGCAATGGGAGCAGATCTTGGTAACCCCTTTAATACCGTTGCTGCCAGATAGTCTGACTGGGGCCATGATACGTGTAACGTAGCCAGCTCCTGTCTAAGCATGACTTAACCCTCCATCATTTTGCCCCATTATACATCAAATTTACCATCCAACGTTAATGTGTGCCCTTCTGCAGGCTTCCCACCATTGTGATTGTAGTGTTATCAGAACGGTGGCTGAGTTGTGGGCATTAATAATGGATATTTAACATGTTGTGGGTGTGGTGTGCAAGTATCTCTGTGTAACTATTTTTGCTCTTCATTTTTCAGGCCTACAAACAAAAAGTCTCAGCCCGCCACCTGTTTCTAACAAATAGCAAAAAGGTAAATGGTACCTCTGGTGTCTTCTGAGCTTCTCTTCTCCCCACATGCTGTAGTTTCTTTTTGAAGTGAAACTTCTTGGCTAGCAGTGGCATCCACAAATCTCATAGGGTAAAAAAGTCAGAATGGTCACAAATAATAATGGAAGTGACATCATTTTAGTCTGTTGGCTGCCTGCTGGGAGTTGTAGTTCGGGTGTGGATGTCAAGCATCCACAGTAAATCCGAATGAAAGGCCCCAGTGACTACAAGTCCCAGCAACCCCTGATATATCTGACAGGCACTGTTTCTGCAAGCTGTCCATTCTAACCCCCCACATACATATATACATATACATACACGCACATATATATATATACACACTACTCTTAGTTAAGTATTGGTGGGTAAAACAAGTGACAAAAAGCCTCCATAGTAAAGCATATAGCAAATGGAAATATTACTGTCTGCAACCGTGCCTTTAACCATTATCACCCAGCACAGTGCTTTTATTTATATGTATCTATGTGTATGTGTATGTGTGTATGTGTATGTGTGTGTGTATATCTATATATATATATATATATATATATATATATATATATATATATATATATATATATATGTATATATATATATATATATGTACACATACACACACACACATATACTTACACATACACACTATAAAGGGTAATCATGATCAGCCCATCCCACAACCTCCCCCCCCCCCCCCAAAAGGGTGTGTGTACCGAGCATGCTCGTTGTAAGTGAAAGTTCTTTGCATTTTGATTGAATGAAACACTTTTGGGAGTGTATTGTGCGTGCTCGGCATACACCCCCTTTTTGTGATGTATGAATAAGCTGTTAATTTCAGTTTGTATGTTAGGATTTGGGTTTGGGGGGTGCTGTACCCCTTGTAAAGATTAAAAAATGTAATTGCCCATCATTGGAAGTACAGATGTAGCAAGTGACATTGCTGCCCTCGTTAACTAAACACGCCCCAGTGTAACTCCGTTTCCATGGGGTTCAGTGGCAGTGTTGGTTCAGTATACCATAATATATCACACTTTGGGAACGGTGAACCGCCACGGTCTGCTTGTTGCCGTTTACCAGCCAACCAGATTGATGCCGATAGGCCCCAAATAATGAAACGGTTATTCCTAAACACCTGATGAGAACCTGCACGAGGAGAGAATGATGTAAGCGGCGGTGCGGTTATAATGGTGTGCACCCTAGGGAGACTTTTGACCTGTGTTCATTCATTCCACAGCTGGCCCATCAGTGCATGCGGGAGGTTCGCAGAGCAGCCCTGCAGGCACAGAAGAACTGCAAAGAGACCGTGCCCCGAGCACGCAGGCTCACCAAGGAAATGTCTCTCTACTGGAAGAAGTATGACAAGGTTGAAAAAGAGCATCGCAAGCGGGCGGAGAAAGAGGCGCTGGAGCAGCGCAAGTTGGACGAGGAGATGAGAGAGGTAACAGCGATGCTGGTCCTCGAAGCAGCAAGTTATGGTTTTATTTGTAAAGCATCAACATATTCCGCCGCACAGAATACCCCAAACGGTCAGATTTTAAGGATATCCCTGCTTCAGCACAGCTGGCTCATGAGCCAGCTGTGCTGAAGCTGGGATATCCTTAAAACCTGACAGGGGCGGGTCTTGAGGACTGGAGCCCCCCTGACACAAACCCTTGCATACAAGTGAGGACAGCCACGCACAAACGGATAGAAAGAGGTAATGAGGGTCTGAGCCCCCCAGGCAGGCATGAGCGGACGCAACCCACAACTTGCCCAAGATCAGGAGCGTTCGAGATCCTTTTTTTTTTTTTTTTTTTTAAACCCCCCTCCTAGGAGAATCATAAATAAAAAGATGACTTCTAACAGGGAACAATGCGCACAAGTAAGGCCGCTTCCAGAAATGTGCTAGGAATTGTATTCTTTGTTCCATTGTGACCTTTCCCACAAAGTGTTTCATCTCGGATGTGTCCGAATTTTACAAGCGGTTATAAAACATGAAAAGAGGGAATTGCTGTAGATTGGTAAAGAGCTGTAAAGCTCTAATGGAACAAACACGGATTGTTTTGTTTTGGTGGAAGTTTGTATTCATAAACCTATTTTTTATAATCTAGTCCCAGGAAGTTAAAAAATTTGACATGTAAAGAGTTTAAGATTCTGCCAAAAAGAATGGTAGACCGTTTGGTCATTTGTTTTGAGGTGAAAAGGCGCAACAAGGTAATATTGTTGGTAATAAACATTATTGGACACTCGCATGGTGCTTCAGGTAACCTGGGAAAAACCCCAGGCTTGTATACTACAATTTTGCTGTTTCATACTTCTCACTTTCTTTTTTTTGTTCACATTTTATAATTCTGCTTCAGGAACAGCTCAAACAGTTACAAATATCTCAACATATCAATAAAATTGAGGTTATTTTGTAGGGACTGTGCCCGCTGTCGGTCTCCAGTCCGCTTTGACTCTTCACTGACCCCCTCCTCCTGTTACTGTGTGTGTTCCCACCAGGCTAAGAGACAGCAGAGGAAGTTAAACTTCCTGATCACGCAGACGGAGCTGTACGCTCACTTTGTCAGCCGCAAACGAGAGCCCGGAGCAGACGGGCTACAAGAGGAGATCCTTCGCAAGCTGGAAGACAGCTCATCCCGAAGGCAAATCGGCGCGGGAGGAGTAGTCTTCCTAAACATCACCCAGGAGGATTACGGTACCACCGCAACGCATTAAATCTGGGGTTCTGCATGAACGGCAGCATTTGGCTATTAACGTCAATTCACGTGTATATTGCAGTTAATAAGGACATTAGGAGAGGTCAGGTGGTCTGTTAGAGGGAACATCAACTGTTAATATTTCTGAATGGAACTATTTATAAAATGTTTTACCAGGAAGTAATGCATTGAGAGTTACTCCTCGTTTTCAAGTATGTTATATCTGCGATGTAGCATCTTTTCGGACCCCAATGTTTTGGGTTAATTACCTCCTTTGCGTGTTACAATTTTTAGTTGCTCCATGAAAGATGAAACGTAATTGGTGCTCTTGCCTAAGCCGTAGCAGCCCTGTTGGTCGTTGTAGGTTTTGTAGGCTGTAAATGGACACTTAATATTAATAACAGGGATTTTTTGTCTAGCGCTGACAGTGTACACAGCGCTGTACATAGCACTTTTGCAGACACAACTCCTTCCCCCGCCGAGCTCACAATCTGTTTTGGTGCCTGAGGCACAGGGAGATGAAGTGACTTGCTCAAGGTGACAAGGAGCTGACACCGGGAATTGAACCAGGTTCCCCTGATTTAAAACTCTGTGGCATTGTGATCAGTCAGGGCCTTTCCTCAGTGAGCTCTAAAATGGAACTCCTTTGTTATAAGAACGTTCCCATCCTATCATGATGTGTAAGGCCGTGATTATACCTAAAATCGCCCGGCGTCGTATAAGCGCATATATCCAATGTAACCAAACATGCCTATCACGACGGCCGCACAGCGCCCGAACTGCAGGGCGGCAGACTGGAGAGGAGGCGGAGGAATTTTTTCTTGGCAGGCGATGGTCACGTCACGTGAGCGGTTCAGCCAATGAGGGCGAACCTCTCACGGCCACGCCTCCCTGTCTCCGGCTGCCTCCTGCCTGCAGTTCAACTTGCCGCTTTGCCGGATCGCAGCGGTGACGTCACCGCATCACACTGCCGCCCAGAAGCTTCTGTGCAATCGTAGCGTTACAGTGGCTTTCAGCTCCTTGGCGTACAGTGTGTGACTTGTAACTGTAATATCTGGTCCTACACAGACTGAGGGTTGCATTTGCACTTCTTGTAAACGTCTTTTCATGGATTGTGTTTTCAGACAGTGACTACTTCAAGACTCGGGCACTAAGGAATGCACAAGAGGCTTTCAAGATTCACCAAGCACAGGTAAGATTTCTGCTTCAGATGGGACGTGTGTGTCTCCTCATCAACATAATCCCTTGTGACTGATAACAGTAGCAGACTGCACAGCAAGAAATAACTGCACCTGCCTTTTGTAAACCAGGAATTCCCGCCCAGGTGAGCAGGCCAGGACACAGTACTTTTGGATTATTTTTACTATTATACCATTTGCAAGTTTATCTAATTACATTGGTTACTGCTTCTGTAAAGTTCCACAAAGTGTGTGTGTGTGTGTGTGTGTGTGTGTGTGTGTGTGTGTGTGTGTGTGTGTGTGTGTGTTACATCTTTTATCTGATGAGCATGGGCAATAATTATAGACTATTGGGGCTATATATACTAAGTGGTGCTAAGCCGTTAAGGCACCTTACGGCCCATAGATTGAGCCCTTGAAGTGCGTTTGCAGGAAGTCTTCAGTCTTATCAAACGGGCAGCATATATTTGCTAAAGGCTGAACATCCTGTAGGGTTACACAGCCCGGTTACGCGGTTACACACAGCCGGTTACACCGCACGATTGATGTGGCCCACCAGCAACGGATGGTGGATTTAACGGCCGTCTCCTTTCCTGCAGACCAGGTCATTTGATGAAGATGCGAAGGATAGTCGTGCAGCTGCTCTGTGGGCAGCCAGCAAGTTGGGCTCGGGGTTTGGCGAGAGCTACAGTCTGGCCAATCCCTCTATACGTGCGGGGGAGGATATTCCGCAGCCCACCATATTCAACGGCAAACTTAAGGGTTACCAGCTGAAAGGCATGAACTGGCTGGCAAACCTGTACGAACAGGTGGGTGCAGCTTTGGGCAGTGGTGTGTTCAGTAGGGTAAATAACGCAAAAAAAAGTTTTGATTTTTTTTTTTTTTTGTGTGAATGTTTAACATTTTCATGGTAAACAAATGTTTGGTAGGGTTTTTCCGGCTTCATTTAATGTTTTTTGGTCCATCATCAAAGCCACTGGTAAATTGTAAGTTTTTGGTTTGTTTGCAAAATAATACTGATGCCAGCGTTGGTCGAACAGATAAACAGAAGAAGTTCTTATGTTTGAAATCAGAAGACACGGAAATGTAAAACATTGTTTTTTCACCAGACAAAAATAAGTAAAACCGTTACTTTATAGAGACCCAATGACATTAAGAAGCCGCTTACAAGACAATGTCTTTTGACCCTCCGCATGGGACTGCTTATTAAAGCTCTCCCAAGTTGTCTCCTTTCTCCTCTTCTTCTCTCCCCCCCCCTCCTCCCCTCCCCGTACTACAGCTATACTGTATAAGGCCAGGATTATAGTGGCGGCGTGTGCGCGCGACGTCAAAACAAATGAATGTTGTCTAATGATAGTGCGGACGCGTCCAAGTGCGCGATTTTTTAAGACATTTGAAATTGTTCTTGCCGGCTGCGTCACGTGAGTGGTTCAGCCAATGAGGGCGAACTGCTCACATGACATCACGGCCACGTCTCCCTGTCGCCTTCCGATGCCTGCAAAGCAGGTTTTGCGTGCGTGACATCATGCTGTCGCACTCACGCCGGCAATCGCGGCCTAATACTGCAATACAGTTCTGAAAGTAAGCTTCGGTGAGAGGCCGTATCTGCGCGCGGTGCTTCCCCAGTATACAAGGAGGCAGAAGGTACAACGTCTCTTTGTCTATTTCAGGGTATTAATGGTATCCTGGCTGACGAGATGGGTTTGGGTAAAACGGTGCAGAGTATCGCCCTTCTAGCGCACCTCGCGGAGGTAAGGACGTTCTGCGTAACCAGCTCCAGACAAACACTAACTTACACACACTGCAACCAAGTGGCCATTCATCAACTTCTCTTCCCGTTTCTGTAGCACGGAGGAGCCCAGGCGGGTTCTAGCTGTCGCACGGTGTAGAAGGCTGGCCATGTGTTTCTCTGGCTACACTAATCTCTTGTCACATGTGAAATCTACTCTTGGCGTCACTGCCTTTTGTAACGCGTAAACGCGGTTTGATTCACATTGGGAACTGATTATGACATTCACTAAGTCACTTTGCGCTCACTCACTTTCATGGTATCTTCCGGCAGTGGGAAGGCATAATAGCACAGCATGGTAAATATGGGCTGTTCTCGTCATGGGCCCCAGGCACTTAAAAATATGATCAGATGTACAAGGGAGAGAATGGTCTGGTTAATGTATGCATATCTTTAATTGTATAGCACCATCCAGGTACATGGCTCATTATGGCAGAATTAGAACCAAAATAACGTGATGTTTGGTATTAATGCTTCAAACATTAGGAAAAGGATCAACTGCCCTGAAGAGCTTACAGTCTGATTATTCCGATGAACAGGACCTTGTACACTGTACAATTATAAAATGAATAGACTCCATGTATCCGAACGAGTCCGGTTGCAGTTGAGCGCAATGCTGAATGTTCATGGTCCTTTTTCTATAGTATTTACATTTCCTTTTATTCCAGCGGGAGAACATCTGGGGACCCTTTCTAATCATTTCACCTGCCTCAACCCTGAACAACTGGCACCAGGAGTTTACAAGATTCGTTCCCAGGTTCAAGGTGAAGGAGATTGTATAATCCGCTGATTACCTCATGCGTTGTCTCATGGTAGTTGTTTATAATCTCTGTAACTAATGAGGGTTTCTAGTTGCAGTGGTTAAGAGAAGCTCGCCGCAGGCGTTAGCTTCTCGGAGCTGGGAGCAAATCGAATGTTACGCGTAGCAGCAAACTGCATTTACTTTTTCTGCCACGCTTTGCAGGCGTTTGCGGTAGTTGATATTTAAAATCTCTTCATACTGTGGAACATGTTTGAATGTCTTTATTTATGTAGCACCATTAGTTTACATAGCGCTTTACAGTGGTAATACACGCGACAATCATATAAATAACAAATACAAATAACAGATCATGAAAATAAGTGATTCAGACATAAAAGTAACATTAAGGAAGAGGAGTCCCTGCTCCGAGGAGCTTACATTCTAATTGGTAGGTAGGAGGACACTAGGAGGGAATTCTAGTAAGTGCGTCTGCAGGGAGCCAAGCTTTATGTATCATGTGTCTAGTATTATCCACTGTGCTACTCATATGCTTCTTTAAGCAAGTGTGTCTTAAGGTGGGTCTTAAAGGTGGATAGAGAGGGTGCTAGTCGGGTACTGAGGGGAACGGCATTCCAGAGGTGTGGGGCAGTCGGTGAGAAAGGTTTAAGGCGGGAGAGGGCTTTAGATACAAAGAGGGTAGAAAGAAGACATCCTTGAGCAGAACACAATAGTTGGGATGGTGCATAGCGAGAAATTAGGGATGAGATGTAAGGAGGGGCAGAAGAGTGTAAAGCTTTAAAAGTGAGAAGGAGAATCGAGTGTGAGATGCGGGATTTGATCGGAAGCCAGGAGAGCGATTTCAGGAGGGGAGACGCCGAGAAAGATTTAGGAAAGAGTAGAATGATTCTGGCAGCAGCGTTTAGGATAGATTGTAGGGGAGACAGGTGAGAGGCAGGAAGGCCGGACAGCAGGAGGTTACAGTAATCAAGACGGGAGAGAATGAGGGCCTGAGTCAGAGTTTTAGCAGTAGAGTAACAGAGGAAAGGGCGTATCTTTGTGATATTGCGGAGGAAAAAGCGACAAGTTTTAGAAACGTTTTGAATATGAGAGGAGAATGAGAGAGAGGAATCAAGTGTGACCCCTAGGCAGCGTGCTTGGGCTACTGGGTGAATGATCGTATTTCCAATAGCAATGTGGAAGGATGTAGTAGGGCCAGGTTTGGGAGGTAGTATAAGGAGCTCTGTTTTAGCCATGTTAAGTTTCAGTCGGCGGATGGCCATCCAGGATGATATTCCAGAGAGGCATTCAGAAACTTTGGTCTGTATAGCAGGTGTAAGGTCAGGGGTTGAAAGGTAAATTTGTGTGTCGTCAGCATAGAGGTGATATTTAAACCCAAAAGATGTGATTAGGTCACCTAGAGAGAGTGTGTAGAGAGAAAAGAGAAGAGGTCCCAGGACAGAGCCCTGGGTACCCCCACAGAGAGATCAATAAAGGAGGAGGAGGTGTTGGCAGAAGAGACACAAAGTACGATGGGAGAGGTAAGAGGAGATCCAGGATAGATCTTTGTTCCGAATACCAAGAGTATGGAGAATGTGAAGGACAAGAGGGTGGTCCACGGTGTCAAATGCTGCAGAGAGGTCGAGTAATATGAGCAGAGTGTAATGACCTCTGTCTTTGGCAGCATGGAGGTCATTAGTTATTTTAGTGAGGGCTGTTTCCGTGGAGTGAGCAGTGCGGAAGCCAGATTGTAGAGGGTCTAGGACAGAATAGGTGTTGAGAAAATGGAGCAAGCGAGAGAATACAAGACGTTCAAGGAGTTTAGAGGCAAAAGGCAGGAGGGAGACAGGTCGATAGTTAGACAGGTAGGGTCAAGCTTGCTGTTTTTGAGTAATGGTATAACTGTTGCATCTTTGAAGGAGGAGGGAAAGGTAACAGAGTAGAGGGAGGAGTTAAAAATATGTGTGAGCGTAGGGATTATAGTAGGAACAACAGGTTTTAGGAGATGGGAGGGAATGGGGTTGAGGGCAAGTGGTAGAGGGAGAGGAGGAGATCAACAGTGATACATCCTCCTCTGAGACAGCGGAAAAAGAGTCAAGATGGGCAGGAGGAGAGTTAGGAAGAGGTGTGGGATGAGAGGCGGCAACAGAGGGGATGTTCTGACGTATGGATTCCACATTTTCCTTAAAATAGTCGGCAAAGACCTGAGGTGAGATGGTGGAAGAAGAGGCAGCTGAGGGTAGTTTGAGTAGAGAGTCAAAGACAGAGAAGAGTCGGTGTGGGTTAGATTTGTGCGTGTTGATTAGTGAAGAAAAGTAGGGTTGTTTAGCTTGAGAGAGAGCAGAGTTGAAACAGGATAGCATAAATTTGTAGTGAAGGAAGTCTGCGAGAGTGTGAGACTTCCTCCAGAGGCGTTCAGAGAAACGAGTGGAGGAGCGCAGCATGCACGTGTGGGGAATTTATGGTACGGGGTTAGAAAGGTGAGGCCGGCAGAGAGAAAGCGGGCATGACCAGGTTGTCAGGGTCTGTAGCAGAGCTGAGAGAGGAGAGGGAGGAGCGTAAAGTGGACTCAGTCAGGTAAGTGAATAGAGCGCAGGTTTCTGCAGAACCGGGGGGTAGATGGAGATGGAGAAGGGAAAAAGCGAGAGAGAGAAAATGAGATGAGGTGATGGTCAGAGAGAGGAAAGGGGGAAATGGAGAAATCATAGAGAGAGAAGTTTTTAGTGATAACCAGATCTAGATAGTGGCCATCCTTGTGGGTGCTGGCTGCAGTCCACTGTTGAAGGCCAAAAGAAGAGGTTAGAGAGAGAAAGCGGGCAGCCGAAGGGAGAGAGGGGTCATCAATGTGGCAATTGAAGTCCCCAAGGAGAAGAACAGGGGAGTCTGAGGAGAGAAAGAAAGAGAGCCAGGATTCAAAGTGAGAGAAAGCCAGAAGGGGGGATGAGTAGAGGTAGGTGGGCGATAGATGACCGCCACATGGACAGGGAGAGGAGAGAAGATCTGGACAGTGTGAGCCTCAAAGGAGGGAAGAGCAAGAGAGCGGGGAATAGGAAGGGTTCGGTAATGGCAGAGAGAGGAGAGGACGAGCCTCCACCCCTGCCATCAGTGCGCGGAGTGTGGGAGAAGGAAAGGCCACCATAGGAGAGGGCAGCTTCCAGAGCAGAGTCAGTCTGAGTGAGCCAGGACTCAGTTATAGCAAATAGGAGCAGAGTGTGAGAGAGAAAAAAGTCATGCACAGAGAGGAACTTGTTAGAGAGGGAGCGAGCATTCCAAAGGGCACAGGAGAAAGGGAGAGAGGAGGGAGGGTGGCAGGGGATAGGTATGAGGTTGGAGGGATTGACACCAGAAGGAGTAGAAGTTGCATTTGGTAGACGAGGACGAGAGCAAGTAGAAATAAGGCAGGGACCAGGATTGGGAGCGATATCCCCAGAAGCAAGGAGGAGAAGCATGGATAGAAAGAGAATGTGTGAGGATGTTTTGATGGGGTGTGTTTTAGTGCAGGGGGTATAGCTGTGTAGTGACGGAGGGCGCAGGTAAGAAAGGAGTTCATGTGAGCTGAAAAGTGGCGAAGAAAGGAGAGACGGAAATATATGAATAGAGTAGGAGACATGAGGCTGGTAGAAATAAGTGCATAATTTGAAAACATGTGTGGCCATAGCAAATATGAATAGTAAAGGCGGCATCACAGCAATAGTTAAGTGCTGAGGTGTGCAGTCTGGGATAGATAATATCCACCTTTCCAGCGTAGATCAAATGCAGGATTCAGGACCAGTAGGTGTTGTCCACTTGTTCACTCCTTTTGAACTTCCTTTTAAACTTCAGCACTAACATTCAACTTTAACCTGGCTACTTCAAACATTAGTTGAATCCAAAATAATCAGCTAGTGAATATATTAAAAGTTAAATGGTTAACACTTCCTGGGTGTGATTTCAAGCCATACCCAGAATCCATTGCTTCAACATGGTTCAGATAATGCAGCGGTGGCCAACTGCAGTCCACCAAAAGGTCAGGTTTTTCAGGATATCCCTGCTTCAGCACAGGTGGTGCAGTCTTTTTTATTGAGCCACCTGTGCTGAAGCTGGGATATCCTGAAAACCTGAGGACTGGTGTGGCCACCCATGAGATATAGTATACATTTCTGTATCGTACTGATTTAAACGGTCACAAATGTCTCAAAATAAATGGCATTCATCCAATGTGTTCAGAAATTTGTAGTCCTGGGTTTGTTTGACTTTTAAAGAGATTTATTTTCTACTCTGTTGAAAGTTATTCCTGTGTGTTAGTTTCACCCTGGTATAAACACAAAATGTTTAATACCAATCTCCCTCCGAGTATAATCATGCCTTGCTTCTTATTTTCTCTAGGTACTGCCTTATTGGGGCAACCCCCACGAGAGGAAAGTAATCAGGAAGTTTTGGGGGCAGGTGAGAAGTGATTTTTAAATAAATGAAATGAACGCTTTTACCCCTTTTGCTGGCAGAAGGGTCCGCAAAACATGGCAAACATACGGTGTGAAAGGAGCAGACCAAGTGCTTTGTAATTATTTCCTAACATATGTATGAAGCAGGGGATCTCGGGAGCTGAACCCCCTTAATTTCAGCTCCGGGGACTCTCTGCTTAATTTTTTAATAGTGTATACAATTCAGTCTTTTCTCATTGTTTTGCCTGTTAATACAATAAAAAGTTTTGAAGTCCTTTCTAGGAAAAGGAAATCTAAAAAACAGTTTGGGAAACGGCGCTGAATATTTGAGTGCTTTCATTTCTGCTTTCCCCATTAAAACTACTCTGGAAAGGTTTTTTGCAAACATGTCACACACAGCGGACTCGTAGGGTAATTACTCCATTTCCTATTTATATCGTCATCCCAAACAGATCCAAAATATAATCATTGCCCAAGTCAGAACGTGATATGGTGCATTTCCCCTCTCTAACTTGTTGGGCGGTGGCAATGCTAATTCTGACCTTGATCTCCAAGGGTTTAACACTTCTCTAAGCAAGGGGGGCTCAACGCCAGTCTTAAAGTCCCCCCCTAATGTTTTTTTAGGCTATCCCTGCTTCAGCACAGATGGCTCAATCAGAGGCTCAGCATTCGACTGCACCACCTATGCTGAAGCTGGGACTGATTGAGCCACCTGTGCTGAAGCAGGGATATCCTGAAAACCTGACCTGTTGGGGACCCTTGAGGACTGGAGTAGACCACCCCTGATTTAGACTGTGTGTCATACTCAAACTCACTATATATATCTCTATCCGTTTGGGTATTTGTCCAATGGTTAAAGAGCCTCCGGTACTGGTGATATTGGTTAGCAGCCACACATAGCAGAGTGTGCAATTAACGCCTTGGCTGTCACAGTTGTACTTACCGCCCACTTGCCCTGGTTTTGCAGAAGACGCTGTACACGCAGGAAGCGCCTTTCCACGTGGTGATCACCAGTTACCAGCTGGTGGTGCAGGACGTGAAATACTTCCAGCGCGTGAAGTGGCAGTACATGGTGCTGGACGAAGCTCAGGCCCTAAAAAGCAGCTCCAGGTAACATCCCTCGGTCCCTTCTTTACAAGACGCCATCAGTATCCGCAGATCAGGCCGCCTCGCTAAGAGATGTGAACACGTGCTTTTACTGATTCCTGCTCTGAGACTCTTATAGTCTGAGAATCTGCGTTATTCCAGGGTTTATGGTGAGGCCAGTGATGGCGTAGAAGGGGTGACCTTTTGCTAGCTACGTGGGACTGCCCAAATTCCCACGCTGCAGGAGATTAAATAGTGTTGTGCTTTCTGTGTGTAGTGTCCGGTGGAAGATCCTGCTCCAGTTTCAGTGTCGGAACCGCCTCCTGTTGACGGGCACTCCCATCCAGAACACCATGGCTGAGGTAGGGCGAGAATCTCCAATATCTTCTAGCAATATACGGACGTGCAGTGTCAGAACACCCATTTCTGATACATGTGGATAAGAAGCATGTTGTGTTAATGTCTGCTATGCACCATTGCAGTAAATAATTAAATAATGTAACCCTGATGGCTACCTCAGCCTTTCCCCCAGCTGGGTGTTATCCTGTGTTACCTGCAGCAGAAACACTGCATTGTACTTCTGTTGCTGGGTGTTATCCTGTGTTACCTGTAGCAGAAACACTGCATTGTACTTCTGTTGCTGGGTGTTATCCTGTGTTACCTGTAGCAGAAACACTGCATTGTACTTCTGGAGCTGGGTGGTAATCTCGCCTTGTTTGAATCCCAGTATCGGTTCCTTGTGACTTTGGGGCTATATCAGTCACCCGGCAAAACTGGCGCGCACGAAAAAACCTACCTGATTTAAACGTCCTAGTTTTGGGGCCAAGATACTGCAGACACGCCACTTTCAGAGGCTGCACAAAATGCGATCGTTGGGTCTGTGAGTGAAGCACTGTGCACACGGTCGGCATTTTTATTATTGGGGTGTGTATTAATAAAGTTTCATTTTCGGGTATGTTTTTAATTTTTAAACGTGAATTATATTATGAGAAGGGTTAAGAAGCAGCAATACTGCTTTCCCACTTCAAAAATATATATATATTGTTATATGTAAAGCATGTGATGGCGTGTAATTATACATTCTTACCTAAGCTGGCAATTGTTTGGTGCTCCTGTTATACATCTTGTCAAAATTCTGATAGTGTGACTAACATAATGGCTGCTTCAGTCGGTGTAAGACCGTGCTTATAGTGCTGACGACGCGACCGATGCCGTCGCCACCCGCAAAAGTTATAATTTAACTTTCAGCGACGTCGCTAGCGACAGGGTCATTGATTGGTTCAGAGATGGTCACATGCGGCGACAGTCTCTGAAAAATCAAATTTACCCGGCTTCCACGTTTTTGGACGCTCCGTCGCCCATTGCGCTTACTATAAGCGCTCGGGACGGAGTCAATTGTTTTGTTTTGAAGCGACGTCGCGGGCACTATAAGCGCAGCCTAAGGCCTCGGGCATGGTCAGCGCTTAGGCGCTGACCCGTGCTGAGGCGCGCTCTCACCAGTGAGCCCCTGCAGCCGCAATGAGAGCGGCTTTAGCAGGGGCTCGCGCACGCTTCCGCAAGCGTAGGTCTTATTCAATTTCTAGTTTCAAGCGCTCGGAAGCGCTCATAACTCGGCAGCTACTGTATTATATTATTGTATTATAGAAGGATATGAAGTATCCTTCTATAACTAAGGTGACATCTATTGTTGGCAGCTCAAACTGCTGGGAATATTGGCAACAAATGATCCCAAACAGGAAAGTGTTACACAGATCTTGCACTGCTGGGGAGGTGCGCTAAACCTGCTATAGAAATCACAGGATGCTCTGTTTATTAAAACTCATTAAAAATGGCATTGAAAGTTGAATGATAATAATTAAAAAAATTAAACAGTCACTATCTAATACTATGGAAGTGTTTTTTTTTTTTTTTTAAAGCCCTAAGATTTCACATGTATTGCTGCTTTAATGTCCGTGTTACATCACAGGGCTTTTGCGTTACAGTATAGCAGTTTCAGTATATGTGTTGCCAAGTGGGGAACTAAACAATGTAATGCTTATAAAAGCAAATGTCCACCAGGGGGCACTGAAAGCTAAGCAATACATTGCAGCCTCTGACTTGGATACAGTCATTTCTTGATGTTTCTGCAAGAAACAACATGGTGACGGATATAATTGGGGTCATTGAATTGACCTGAAAGCGACATTAGAAACCTAGGAAGAGTTTGCTTGCTTTGCTCTTGGCTGTGTAGAGACACTGATGCAATGCTAGCACATCATATTGGGATATATCTCCACTGCTTCATAGGGTACAGTGGTGAATCTTGCACCTTGTGTCACAGTTTATCACAACATGGCAGGATGGCCAATGACACACAGTAGGTCACTTCTGTATGCAGTTTTAGGTTATTGTGAGACGTAGTCCCTACAGACCGTAGGCCAGGAACGTGTGTTCTCGGCCTGCTTGCCATTGTCCCAGAGCCTCCCACTGGTATTCAAACCAGTCATTTAAAACGGGTACTGTAGAATTAATAAAAGACCATTTTATCAACTTGTAAACACCCAACTAGTTGAAGAGCTGCACTGTCGCAGACTTTCTGTGGCACAGAGTTCCTCGAAGGTGTGTACATCCCTGCTCTTCTCTTCCAGCTGTGGGCACTGCTGCACTTTATCATGCCGACCCTCTTCGACTCGCACGAGGAATTCAGCGAGTGGTTTTGTAAGGACATAGAGAGCCACGCTGAGAACAGATCTGCCATTGATGAGAGTAAGTACCTTACTGCACCCTGCCAGCCGTTCTGCGTGCCCTCCTTGTCCAAGATGTTCGTAGCAACTCCTGCTGCTTCAGGGACGATTAGAGGACTTCTGAGGTCCATCCCATTGAAGTGTATTCAGGGAACAATTTATAAGGTTAACCGTAATGCCTTGCAGGCCACTCTGGGTTAAGTTTAAGAATTTGACTCCGTTTCTGTTTAGAGCGGGGATTCTTAAAAGGGGCCAGATCAGAAACTTTACAAATAGGGGAACCACGATGTCATGTATCTTTAAAGACTTTAAAATGCTTGCAAAAGTATAGTAATTTGTAGGATGTTTACCATATAAAGATTTACATTACTGTAGATTAAAAGTGCATTTGTGTAAAGAGAGAAAAAAAACCTCTCCGCCCCTGATCGAGCATCTAAGTTTCGGATGCGTCCCCCGCACAACGTGTTAAAGCGCCCTGGTTTAGAGTAAGATCTCTGCAAAGGGTTCTGACTGTCCCTTATCCCTGGAGCAGGGATGGCCAACTCCAGTTCTCAAGGGCCAACAGGCCAAGTATTGGGGATATCCCTGCTTCAGCACAGGTGGCTCAGTCAAAGATTGAACCATCTGTGCTGAAGTAGGGATGCCCCTAATAATTGGCCTGTTGGTGGCCCTTGGTGGAGTTGGCCAGCCCTGCCCTGGAGTCCCTATATAACGTGCCTTTGTGTTTTTGTATTTAAGACCAGCTGTCCCGGTTGCACATGATTCTCAAGCCTTTCATGCTCAGGAGAATCAAGAAGGATGTGGAGAATGAGCTGTCCGACAAGGTGAGCTACACAGGTGGAGCTCAAATTCCCCTCGCTCCGGGAAATGGAAGACGGTGGCTGCTGCTGAATGATTTCAGAGGAAGGGATGCCCACCCTCGCTCTGCTTCCTGAAGTCTTGCCCCACCATGCCTGGCATAGCGCTATGCAAGGCATTGTGGGGTGCGACTTCGGGAACTAGACTGGTGATTGACAGCGCCGCTTCTGAACTTTCCTGCAGAGGTTTGGGGCAAATTAATAAAATTTTTCAAGCCCTACACATAGAAATTCTGGCCCTCTCCTTCCATGGGGTCATGTTCCATTTTTTTCTGTGGCTGTTCAGTTTAGGATTTCTGGAGAGCAGCCAAAAATACCATACCCATTTCACGTTGGCCAATCCCACGGTTTGCCAGCGCTCGGTCCTTCGTCTCCACGTTCCTTCTAGGAATTCAGGCCAGTATCTGCACTAAAGGATGGCAGCCATTTAAAGTTCCCACACTTTGCCACCGTGGCTCATTTCACAGCTGCCTTTAATGCCTCCGCTGCATGGCGTACAGGAGACAGAGACGCGATGGTGAGGCGGGGATTACGGTTTCCTGAAAGGGGATAATGGGAACTGATGACATTTGCTTGTTTAATGAGATAAATATAGCCGATTTTAACGGCTTTCAAAAAAAAAAAAGTATTTAAAAAATGTTCTAGCTATGAAACATTTAGGGTTTCCATAGTAAACAAATGCTTAGGACTGTTTTTACAGTCTTTATCTAATCTCTTTGTGCTGTTTGTGAGTCCGAGGGAGTGACTCGCATATACTCGCAAGTGGAAGTTATTGGACAAATTTCAGCCCCGTAACGGCCTGAATGGCTGCTTGGGACTAGATTGAATCAGGCACTTCCATTCTGCACATTTTCCATTCTCTGCATCTTTCTTTTGTTCCTGGTACAAGTAATTGAGTTCGTCCTCCCCAGAAATTATTAGAAACTAGCTGAGAGACCCGGCGTTGCCCGGGATGTAATGTTCCCGTTCCTCTCTCTCCTCCCCCCTCTCTCTGTTTGTCCCCCATTCACATCAATCCAGTCCCCCCCCTCCCTCCCTCCTTTACAGCTTCATGTAGCGTGTGTGCGTCAGTCACTGTGTGTTTGCTCGCGCGTCAGTGAGTCTGAAACACAAACACACACAGACTGACTGACGCACACACAGTCAGTGTGTGCCTCAGTCAGTGTGTGCGTGCGTCAGTCAGGCTTTGTGTGCGCGTCAGTCAGTGTGTGCGTGCGTGCGGCAGTCAGTCAGTGTGTGCGCGCGGGGCGTCAAAGGCAGGGGGGGGGCGTCAAAGGCAGGGGGGGGCGTAAAGGGAGGGGGGGGGCGTCAAAGGGAGGGGGGGGGCGTCAAAGGGAGGGGGGGGGCGTCAAAGGGAGGGGGGGGGGGCGTCAAAGGGAGGGGGGGGGGGCGTCAAAGGGAGGGGGGGGGGGCGTCAAAGGGAGGGGGGGGGGGCGTCAAAGGGAGGGGGGGGGGCGTCAAAGGGAGGGGGGGGCGTCAAGGGAGGGGGGGGGCGTCAAAGGGAGGGGGGGGGGCGTCAAAGGGAGGGGGGGGGGGCGTCAAAGGGAGGGGGGGGGGGCGTCAAAGGGAGGGGGGGGGGGGCGTCAAAGGGAGGGGGGGGGGGGCGTCAAGAGGGAGGGGGGGGGGGGCGTCAAAGGGAGGGGGGGGGGGCGTCAAAGGGAGGGGGGGGGGGCGTCAAAGGGAGGGGGGGGGGGCGTCAAAGGGAGGGGGGGGGGGCGTCAAAGGGAGGGGGGGGGGGCGTCAAAGGGAGGGGGGGGGGGCGTCAAAGGGAGGGGGGGGGGCGCCTCAAAGGCATGGATTCCTCCCCCTGCATTTCCTGCAGTGGACAGGAGGGGGGGGGGCAGTGGACAGGAGGGGGGGGGGCAGTGGACAGGAGGGGGGGGCAAGTGGACAGGAGGGGGGGGGCAGTGGACAGGAGGGGGGGGGGGGGCAGTGGACAGGAGGGGGGGGGGCAGTGGACAGGAGGGGGGGGGGGCAGTGGACAGGAGGGGGGGGGGCAGTGGACAGGAGGGGGGGGGGGCAGTGGACAGGAGGGGGGGGGGGCAGTGGACAGGAGGGGGGGGGGCAGTGGACAGGAGGGGGGGGGGGCAGTGGACAGGAGGGGGGGGGGGCAGTGGACAGGAGGGGGGGGGGGCAGTGGACAGGAGGGGGGGGGGGGCAGTGGACAGGAGGGGGGGGGGCAGTGGACAGGAGGGGGGGGGGGCAGTGGACAGGAGGGGGGGGGGCAGTGGACAGGAGGGGGGGGGGGCAGTGGACAGGAGGGGGGGGGCAGTGGACAGGAGGGGGGGGGGCAGTGGACAGGAGGGGGGGGGCAGTGGACAGGAGGGGGGGGGGCAGTGGACAGGAGGGGGGGGGGGCAGTGGACAGGAGGGGGGACAGGAGGGGGGACGCAGTGGACAGGAGGGGGGGGGCAGTGGACAGGAGGGGGGGGCAGTGGATAGGAGGGGGGGGCAGTGGATAGGAGGGGGGGGGCAGTGGACAGTGACACACACACACACACACACACACACACACCTCAGTTGATGCGCCCTTTCTCAGTTCCGTTTGGCGCCGGAGGTGGGGAGCGACACCTACCTGTACTTCCGGGCGCCGCCACCGTCTGACTCGGCGCCGCGAGGGAGGAAGGGGGTCCGCCATCTTACGCGCCGCGTGGCAGCTGCGGGAAGCGAGGTGATTTGGAGCGGGGAGGGGGGAGAGGTGATTTGGAGCGGGGAGAGGTGATTTGGAGCGGGGGAGAGGTGATTTGGAGCGGTGAGGGGGGAGAGGTGATGCCGCTGGGGAGGGGGAAGAGGTGATGCCGCTGGGGAGGGGGAAGAGGTGATGCCGCTGGGGAGGGGGAAGAGGTGATGCCGCTGGGGAGGGGGGAAGAGGTGATGCCGCTGGGGAGGGGGAAGAGGTGATGCCGCTGGGGAGGGGGAAGAGGTGATGCCGCTAGGGAGGGGGGAAAAGGTGATTTGGAGAGGGGAGAGAGGTGTGTGTGTGTGTGTGTGTGTGTGTGTGTGTGTGTGTGTGTGTGTGTTTTATTTATTTTTTTGGACCTTTGGCCCGTCACTCCGCCTCAGGCCAATGAGAGGTGTGGGGGGCGGGCCAAGGGGGTGGTGTGAGTGTGTGAGGCCAATGAGAGGTGTGCGGGGGCGGGCGGGCGGGCCAAGGGACCAATGAGATTGCCGCTAGGGACACCGGACATCCAGCAGGCAGGCATGCATGCAGGCAGGCAGGCAAACATACAGTGCTTTCACTAATATAGTATAAGATACAGGAGATTGAGTGAAATGAAGTGCTTCATTTTTCACTGAAATAAAAGAAGTTTACAGGAAGGAAGGAAGGAAATCACATTGTTTTAAACAAATGATAAAATGATGTAGTCCCACTAAATAATGAGGCGTATACATAAATTAGGACGCCCATTACAATTTCCTAGTTACACTTAAACCTATATTCATGGAGTGGTGTTCTGCTATACGTACCTTCTGGCACTGTGAGACTGCTTCGTTAATTTGGCCCTAGATCAGTGGTGGGCAGCTCCAGTTCTCAAGGGCCACCAACAGGTCAGGTTTTTAGGATATCCCTGGCTCAGTCTTCGATTGCACCACCTGTGCTGAAGCAGGTATATCCTGAAAACCTGACCTGCTGGTGGCCCTTGAGAACTAGAATTGCCCACCCCTGCCCTAGATTTTATACCAATGGAAAACCAGCATTGCCTAAGATATTGTTTAACCTGGCGTTGCTTGCTGCGTTGGCTGCAGGTGCCGGGATTTGTGTAACTCGGGGGTGTGCAAACTTCCATCGCTGCGCTCCCCCTGCCTGCTCTCCTGGATCGCACCCCCCCCCCCTTACCGCCAATGAAGCGTCAAATTACGCTGCTGGGTCATGTGACGTCACGTCTCATGGTAATGGGCGTCATCTGACGCTGCGTTGCCATGGAGATGTGTGGACTGAAGCCGGTAAGTAAATTTTACAGAGGCCTCGCGCTCTCGGCTTGGAGCCTCCAGCTGCCGCGCCCCCAGTTAGCGCACCGCTGGTGTAACTTATTGCCTTGCTGCCTTGCTTCACGTTAACGTCCCATCTGTTTTTTGTTTTGCAGATTGAAATTCTGATGTACTGCAACCTTACCAGCCGACAGAAGCTGCTTTACCAGGCTCTGAAGAACAAAATCTCCATCGATGACCTGCTGCAGTCCTCCATGGGCACTGCCCAGCAATCGCACAACACAACCAGCAGCCTCATGAACTTGGTCATGCAGTTTAGGAAGGTGAGGACCGTATTGCAGACTGCAGGTGGTATGGTCAGGCTGGGCACACTTGGAGGGGGGGGGGTGACACCTCAGTATTGGGAATCGCTGCTCCCTAATCCCTCATACAAAGGTCAGTCTCATTTTGCCGACAACTTGTTACACGAGTCTCCTGCAGATAAATTGTTGTTGTTTCCGTCCGCTTTCCATATGAAATAAAAGGCTCCTATTACCTGCTCCGCTCTCCCGCTGTGCTTTCTCCCCCCAGGTGTGTAACCACTCTGAGCTGTTCGAGCGTCAGGAGACCTGGTCTCCCTTCCACTTCTCATTAAGGCCGTACCAGATGTCCAAGTTTCTGTACCGCCAGGGGAACGTCGTTTCCTGTAACCATTCCCGGAACAGGTGAGCAAAGCGACGAGATCACTGGATCTAGATGTATATCGGCTCCGCTCGGGGTGAGAAATACGTGCAAAAACACAACCATTGCGTGTATATGTACAAACACACTATCCTCTGTCCTCTATCCGGACCCTCAATGCTGCATTAAACGTTGTCAGTTCTCACCAGACAAAAACAAAACCTTTCTGATGGATCCGCAACATATGATTTTGGTCCGTTTTAGCCCAGGTTTGCACTGTACAGACGAGGCCAGAATGAACCCGAGCTAGAAATAGAGCAGGATTGGCCAACGATGTTTAAATGTCGGCAATGCAAATGTTTAGAGAAGCCCCATAGAAAGGACCGGAAAGGATGAATAATTTTAGACGTAGCACTGTCAGTGTAAAAGAACATTGTAGGTACATTGACCGTCTGTCCCACAGAGCTTACAATCTTGCAGCACAAAGCATGTCTCATCTGTTTACATGGATTGGCAAAACCGCTGCAGGATATAGTATTGCGATAGTCTGCAGATTGTAATTCATTCTGCCCCCTCAGAGTGCTGATTCTCCATGTGTCTGCATGTGCTGTGTTTCTGTTCTGTGCAGGTGGCTTCGGGTTCTGCTTTCACCCTTCGCACCAGACCACATCCAGCAATCTCTGTTCCATAGGAATGGTAAGTTCTTGTGTGTTAACATTTTGAATGTATCAGATCTGTTTTGCAGAAATGTTCTTTATCCCTAGACCGGGGGCATTATCCCAATGAGCGTGCACGGCCCCTTCTAATATTGCTTTATACATTATTACTTATGAGCATTCAACAGGATAACTGCCATTTTCAATGGTAATAAGTTTTATGCTTTCATATGATTTGAAATGTTTGTCTTGTACTGAAGGGTTCTCTGGAGAACCGGCATTGTGTACAATACATGCTTTAATCCGTTAATAGGCAGCAGTTGCATCTGTGTCAGTTCCACCTGCTTTCTAGTTTATATGAACCTACATTTTGTTGTAAATGTTGTCAAAGATACACACCCCATTGTCGTGTCATACAGTGGCTAGAATGAAGACGAGGATTCTGGGTAGTGATATTCAAATGAGCGCCCAGTGGGCATGTTATTTAGCATCCTATCCACTGTATTACATGGAACTGCTTCATTACTCGCCTTGTACAGCTCAGCCTGGGACCAGGAAGTGCAGAATCACGCGACCCGCCCAGAGACAGCTGTTTTATGCTTCTGGAGTCTTTTGTCTGAGTTTGGATTCTGTATTGTGAAGGTGGCAGTGGTTACAACCCAGATACAATCTGGTTATGGGGAGTAAAGAAGGGATATAGACTCCTGGAAATATTTTGAAATGTTTTGAGGAACTGGCCAAAGGGAAAAGCTTGCGTTTGCTGCGGTAAAATGCACCAATCCTCCCGTCTCTTGTCTCCTAATCCCCAGAGTCAGACCGGGGAAGCTGCTTCTCTTTCCTTCGCTTCATCAACACCTCTCCCGCTGAGCTCGCCAACCTCATGTTTCAGGGGCACTTGGCCAGGTGAGAGCAAACTAACCTTATAAAGCGTTCAAGGTGCAATCTTGCTCGAACAGCCAGAAAACCGTCCCTTTGTAAGCAATTTAACAATCAAATTGGCTTCCATAAACAAAACCGTGCTAAAAGCAAAGATGTGACTGCATGTTTCTCTGGAAATTAATGACAACTTGCATTTATTATTGGCCTCCGAATGGGGGAGTGTTTGTCAGGCAAGTGATCAATAAAAGGCTTAAAGATCAGGGGCAGCCCACTCCAGTCCTCGGGGGCCACACACAGGTCCAGGTTTTCAGGATATCCCTGCTTCAGCGCAGGTAGTGGTTTAAAACTGAGCCACCTGTGCTGAAGCCGCGATATCCGGAAAACCTGACCTGTTGGTGGCCGTTGATTAGAGTTGCCAAGCCCTGCAATAGATTGGGGGAGGTTTCCTATGCCAATTCTTGTTGAACAGAGACCCCAAGTGAGCAGAGTCTTGGGAGCTGCCAGAGGGTGAAAACCCCCTTCCCCCCCCCCCCCCCAAGTCTACGCTCACCCTGTTCACAAACTATATATTTAAAAATAGATTTTAAATTACTTCTTGATGCCACTCACTCAGGTCCAAACCCATGAACCTGTTACTGGCGTTGGTACACGTTGGCGCTAGTAGGGGATTGCTGCGTGACCAGCCACATATGGGTCAGAATCATGTGTTCCATTTCAAGTGCAATTAATCAGCGTGTCTGCTGTGGTCTGTTTCAGATGGTTAGCTCTTTTCCTGTCTCTGAAAGCCTCCTACAGGCTCCATCACATGCGTTCCTGGGCAGAGAGGGAGGAAGCTGGCACCACGCCTCCGTATCTCACCAACAAGGATTTAATCCTGTGGGTGGACTTCACACTCTCTTTCCCCAACCTCCACAGCAGTCCTGTCCTGCAGGTAAGCTTCGCCTGGCAGAGGGCAACTGGTCTGTCTCTGCTAATAAATGCAGCACTATATAAGGTATACTCCATTCCAACCCCCTACCAACGTACAGCACATGGCTGGGGCCTGCAAAGGATGTGCTGTCCTAATGGGAGAGCAGAAGTGTGTTTGTATGCTGTGTTTGTGGTTCCACTTTGCATGGGGTCCAGTATTTCCCTTTCCAGGCTCTGAGACGCTGCAGCAATTTCTCTATAAACGTCACCATAGGAATAATACGGGGAAGGGATGTTAAACCTTCCTGAATGTCTCGCAAATCCCTACATACGTACATTTTAGGCTAACGCGCCATGTTTTGGAAAGCAGAAGGGGGTGGTGTAGGTGGTGTGGGGTTTGGCCACCAACAGGTCAGATTAAGGATATCGCTACTTTCAGCATTAAGTCACCTGTGCTGAAGCAGGGACATCCTGAAAACGTGACCTGTTGGTGGCCCTTGAGGACTGGAGTAGCATAGCTGGTTAATAGGTTACCCTTCCATTACCTCTTTCGTGGCTGACCTCCCGGGAAGTGTTCGCATGCCCCCTCTGTAATATTAGAGGGGGAGCCCGCAAGCTGCAGGAGGTGGGACCTGTAACTTCCTGCTGGGTTAGGTGAAGCATGTCCTCTCCTCCTCGCTTCTCTGCGGTGACCTCTGCCACAGCTAATGCCATCTTATCCAGGCTTTCTCTGGGTAACCTGATCCTCCCAGCCCTGGGGAGAGGAGACTGGGCTGTTGGGCCGCGATGCCTGTTTCAGTCCTGAATAATGGATGCGTCCCATGTGACTGAATATTAAGGTGACCTGCTCTCGGCATTCCAGGGTGGCGCGGAAAGGAAAAACTACCTGCAAAATGGTCTATTCTCCCTCTTTTCTCCCCCCCCCCCCCCCCCCCCCCCCCAAAAAAAGTGCTTCTCTTTTCATCAGCAAATAGAAAGATCCCACTTGTGAGCACACTCACATGTCTCAGACAGGTCTGCAACCCTGCCCTTCCCCATTATCCCAGCATGCAGTGCTTCCACTGCAGCCAGGGATTCTGGGTAATAACAGGCAAATGAGCACACTGTCACCTTTTCTCTAGTATCTTTTGCTCAAAATTATCACCATAATGTAACGTTTTTTATTTATAATAACATTTATATAGCGTCCTTATCCAGGGCTCTGTACATTATTTTGCACAGACACAATCTGTGTGTGTGGTGTGTGTGTAGTCATGTGAAAAAGAAAGTACACCCTCTTTGAATTCTATGGTTTTACATATCAGGACATAATAACAATCTGTTCCTTAGTAGGTCTTAAAATTAGGTAAATACAACTTCAGATGAACAACACATGACATATTACACTGTCATGATTTAGTTAACAAAAATAAAGTCAAAATGGAGAAGCCATGTGTGAAAAACTAAGTACACCTTATGATTCAATAGCTTGTAGGACCACCTTTAGCAGAAATAACTTGAAGTAATCGTTTTTTGTATGACTTTATCAGTCTCTCACATCGTTGTGGAGGAATTTTTGCCCACTCTTCTTTACAACATTGCTTCAGTTCATTGAGGTTTGTGGGCATTTGTTTATGCACAGATCTCTTAAGGTCCAGCCACAGCATTTCAATCGGGTTGAGGTCTGAACTTTGACTGGGCCATTGCAACACCTTGATTCTTTTCTTTTTCAGCCATTCTGTTGTAGATTTGCTGGTGTGCTTGGGATCATTGTCCTGTTGCATGACCCAATTTCGGCCAAGCTTTAGCTGTCGGACAGATGGCCTCACATTTGACTCTAGAATACTTTGCTATACAGAGGAGTTCATGGTTGACTCAGTGACTGCAAGGTTCCCAGGTCCTGTGGCTGCAAAACAAGCCCAAATCATCACCCCTCCACCACCGTGCTTGACAGTTGGTATGAGGTGTTTGTGCAGATATGCTGTGTTTGGTTTTCGCCAAACGTGGCACTGTGCATTATAGCCAAACATCTCCACTTTGGTCCCGTCTGTCCAAAGGACATTGTTCCAGAAGTCTTGTGGTTTGTTCAGATGCAACTTTGCAAACCTAAGCCGTGCTGCCATGTTCTTTTTAGAGAGAAGAGGCTTTCTCCTGGCAACCCTTCCAAACAAACCATACTTGTTCAGTCTTTTTCTAATTGTACTGTCATGAGCTTTAACATTTAACATGCTATCTGAGGCCTGTAGAGTCTGAGATGTAACTCTTGGGTTTTTTTTGCAATTTCTCTGAGCATTGCACAGTCTGACCTTGGGGTGAATTTGCTGGGATGTCCACTCTTGGGAAGATTGGCAACTGTCTTGAATGTTTTCCACTTTTGAATAATCTTTCTCACTGTAGAATGATGGACTTTAAATTGTTTGGAAATGGCCATATATCCCTTCCCAGATTGATGGGCTGCAACAATTGCTTCTCTAAGGTCATTGCTGATGTCTTTCCTCCCTGGCATTGCGTTAACACACACCTGAATGCTCCAGACCAGAAAACTGCTAAAACTTCGGCTTTTATAGAGGTGGTCACACTTGCTGAGGATCAATTAATCAAGGGCATTTGATTAGCAGCACCTGTCTGCTACTTAGCATCTTCATTCCTATGGAAGCAGTAAGGGGGTACTTAGTTTTTCACACATGGCTTCTCCATTTTGGCTTTATTTTTGTTAAATAAATCATGACACGCTGTAATATGTCATGTAGTGTTGTTTATCTGAGGTTGTATACCTAAGTTTTAGACCTGCTAAGGAACAGATGATTGTTATTATGTGCTGATATGTAAAACCATGGAATTCAAAGAGGGTGTACTTCCTTTTTCACTTGACTGTGTATGTGTGTGTGTGTGTGTGTGTATGTGTATATTTATATTTTAAAGCACAAGCCTAGAACTATCAGACGGTAAATTATCCTTGTTTTGGTCATTGTTTTTAACAATCTTATGGGTCGTATTAAAATGGCCGTCCCCACTTTTTTGTGTGCATTTGATCTGTGGCTCCCTGACCTCTATGGACACCCTCTTCCCATAATAATATAAAAATACTTTCTTCACCGGGCAATAATGTAACCTCTATCTTTGCAGCCGGGGGGGGTGGGGGGGTAGGGGGACGGATTGTACACAAGGGATGCCATGATATATGGAGGGAGACGGGGGAATAAATAAAAAATGCCTGTACTGATGCTTTCAATTTATCATAGAGCAGACTAAGTGTGTTAGATCGCAGAGCTGTTAAAGGCAGTGCCACTTATCCTCAATGTCCTGGCACCAAAGGATAAGGCAGGGGTGCTCAAATCCCGTCATCAACCTCCCCCAACAGGACAGGTTTTCAGGATGCTTCAGCACAGGTGGCTTGGTCTTTGACAGAGCCTCTGATTGAACCACCTGTGCTGAAGCAGGGATATCCTGAAAACCTGGGGTGGGGAGGGCTTGAGGATGGGAGATGAGCTCCCCTGGCTTAAGGGACAATTAGATGTTTAATTCTTGCTCCTTCTTAACCACATATTATTGTTAGTTGTTTTTTTTTAGACTTAATTGTTCAGGGGTGGGAAAACGAGTCCTGTTTTGTATTGTTATCCTTGAAGTTCCTCCCGGGAACGGGTTGGATATGCTATTACATAGGCGGTGCTATTACATAGGCGGTGCTATTACATAGGCGGTGCTATTACATAGGCGGTGCTATTACATAGGCGGTGCTATTACATAGGCGGTGCTATTACATAGGCGGTGCTATTACATAGGCGGTGCTATTACATAGGCGGTGCTATTACATAGGCGGTGCTATTACATAGGCGGTGCTATTACATAGCGGTGCTATTACATAGGCGGTGCTATTACATAGAGGCGGTGTGCCATGCAAACCACAGTCTGGAAGCACAAGGATGAAGACCAATAACTTCTTTATATACAATGATTTATTGGGATCGAGGCTGAATTTAATATGACAGGAGCGGCCAACTCCAGTCATCAAGGGCCACCAACAGGTCAGGTTTTTAGGATATTCCTGCTTCAGCACAGGTGGCTCAATCAGAGGCTCAGTCGACGACTGCACCACCTGTGCTGAAGCAGCGATATCCTGAAAACCTGATCCATTGGTAGCTCTTGAGGAGTGGAGTTGGCCGCCCTTGTTACACGCACTTGGCTCTGTGTGTGTTATATGGTATATCAGCTTTGAAGGAGTTTTATTTTTCTTTGCTAAATACTGTCTCTTCCCCCATCCTTACAGAACTTGGTGTTTAGCAGCCATTGTCGGCCGGTCTCCGGGTTTGCCGACTACGTATTACACCGGAGAAAATCTCTACCCAGGGTACGGCATTGCCAAATAACCGAGCTGCCCTCCTTCGTGTGCGTTGGTACAACCCCGGGTAAGCAAAAACCGCCGGCTGATTTGTCACCGCCTAAATGCACAAATGTATTACTGCCGCAGCTAAACCGAGGGGTCAGTCTTACTGTCAAATGTTCAGGAGAAGGAGTGGCTCAGTGTGTTTGAAGCAGGGGAACCTGGTTCAATTCTCGGAGTCGGCTCCTTGTGACCTTGGGCAAGTCACTTTATCTCCCTGTGCCTCAGGCAGCAAAAACATAGATTGTGAGCTCCACGGAGCAGGGACTTGTGCCTGCAAAATGTCTCTGTAACACGCTGCGTAAAAATAGCAGCGCTATACAAGAACATGCTATTATTTATTATTATTATAATAACACCGTTGAGACTGAGAGCATCACCCACCAGCAGAGGGCGTAACGTGGTGCCTGAGCCTGGGGTCAGTCTCCAAATGACCATGACAAGGACATGAAGTTGCTTTTATTCCTTGTATATCACAGGAAGGTATTATGCAGGGAGCTGCCTTTCACTGGCCCAGACAAAGAACTAGTTAATTCACCGGCAAATTAAGAGGGCAAATTGTTTAATACCAGATTATGAATGGGCTGGGGTTTTATCTGTGCTGTCTTTGGCTTTAAGGCAACCCTAGAAAAATTTGGAATAAAACAAAGCTTCCAGATGTGACCTGTTGTAGCGACATTGAATTACAATGACATTTATATAGAATTACAACAGATGACACACGCACACACTCGCTGGCATGTGGCTGGCACACACCTTGTGTTGACTTAGTTTATAGCACAATCAAACGCAGAGGCTTGGGACTGATAGCGAGAGGTAATTGTGCTCATACAAATAGCAGCGGCACGCAGCTGTTATCATATCAGGTGCAGGAGCTGAGCCTGCTCACATGATGCCCATTAACGCTCTCCATCTTTATCCCTCCCTCCCTGCCTGCCTTTTATTCTAGCTTCACCAGAGGGGCCAGCAATGTATTGAAGGGGTTTAGTGCCCATTCATTAAAGGGCCAATCCGTCCGAGGGCTGAGTGAGTGCAGTGCCAGTGCAGCCATGGAGACGGAACTGAGCAGACCGTGAGGGGACTGGGTTAGGGACGTCCTTGTAGCTCAGGGGTTGCCAACTTCTGTCCTGAAGGGCCACCAACAGATCAGTTTTTCAGGATATCCCTGCTTCAGCACAGGTGGCTCAGCCGTTGACTGAGCTACTGATTGAGCCAGCTGTGCTGAAGCAGGGATATCCTGTAAACCTGACCTGTGGATGGCCCTTCAGGACTCTAGTTGGCCACCTCTCTCGTAGCTGGAGATCAGAGCTTAGAAATGAGGGATACAGAAGCATGAGGAGAAGAGTATCATCTTGTAGTTTATACAAAGTGTGCGCTGTTAATTAGTAATCGTGGCCTGTAAATCAGTAATCGTGGCCTGTAAATCCTAGTTATCGTGGCATTTGCTTGATTAAAGCAGACGTCCCACCTGGAGAGGGAGGGACAGAGAGAGGACTGGGCGACCTCCAGCGCAAGGTTAAAATTAAATCTGGGTTCTCTTGCGATTGTGGCTTTAATATCCACTCCCATTATCTCCCAGCATGCTTTGCTGCCTTTATAAGCCCCTGTGATTGGCAGAAAAGTCGGGGAAGCAGCGAGACGGGTTAAATGCCGCGCGCCGGCTAACGCTCCATACAGGATCCTATGGGGAGGTCTGCCGAGCAGGTCAAGGTGTATCCTCTGGCATATACCGTCCTGACATTCACCCGTGTAATGGAGCGTGACGCAGACATCGGAGACGGTGTCGCTGAGATCCATGTCCTGCCTGGAAGCTCTTTGGGAAGGATTAGCATGAAGGCCGCTGTGTAAACACGACTCGCAAATGGTGTGTGCTGGAGCGATCAGCCAGTACAGGACAGGGCAACAGTCTCTCCAGGGTCTCTCCCAGTTCTCATATTGAGAACGAGACCAGAAATTGTTAATGATCATTGCAGGCTTCTAATCAGCATTAAGTGTGTGGGGAGGATGTATATTTTACTTTAGCTGCTGTTCTCATCAAATGTTTTATTTTTCTATATTTCGTTTTCATACTGGGACACCTGCTGAGGTTTGGGGGTGTAAGCAGAGTTGACAGTTTGGTTTTATGGCCTTCCTGGAATAACATTTGAGAGGAGCCTGGCGAGGGGAGATAACAGGGGCGCTGCTACCTCCTATCACAAAAGGCAGCTCCGGCTGCCAGGATCTTGGCCTTATCTGTCGTTTAAACAGCCGTTGGGACGCACAGATTTTGTTCCGGGCACTTTCTGCACCTTCCTTCCCTGAAGGGTTCGGCAGGTGGACTTGTTCCAGGACATCCGCGGAGCTGGGAAAGCTTGGGTTCCAGAGCCCAGCGCCGGCCAGCAGCATGGAGCCGCTTCTGATGCTGGCGGAGGGAAGGCATTGATAAGGCCAAGTGTAGCCTGTGAATAACGACCAAGTCCTCTGCCTGCAAATCGCAACACGGATGTGCTTTATTAAGCAGTTCGGCAGCTTTGCCACCAGTAACAATTTCTCTAGCCTGAAAGTGGAGTACTTCCTTAGGATGAAAGTATACTAATGGTAGTGACGTGTGTAACCTGTTGGGTGCCCTAAGGCAGGGGCACACAAACTTTCCCCGCTGCGCCCCCCTTTCTACACTGCCCCCTGCTCATGTCCCCCTCCTTACCATGTGTCCGGTGTCAAATGACGCCGCAGAGTCGTGACATGCTGTCATGGCAACGCGGCGTCATTTGACACTGCGACGCCAGAGACAAGGTAAGGGGAGTTACAGGGTCCACACGTGATCCCCCAACATTTAATTGCCTTGGGGAAGAGCGTGGGGCCTCAGTATCCACCGCGCCCCCCAGTTTGCGCACACCTGCCCTACGGCATAGTCCCTACGTCGGGGGTGGGCCACTCCAGTCCTGTAACTGCAATTCTGTTTGGTCCCATGCAGACGGTAACCCCGGCTGCAGAGTTTCCGGCAGTTCAGTAGCAGCGGTGACATGAACGCCCCCTGTTTGTCCTCTTCCCCAGGTTACTGCTGCGCCGTTGGACACGTACTGCAATGACCGCAGCGCAGAATCCGAGCGCCGGGCACTGAGACTCGGGGGCAGCTGTGAAGCCAGGCAGTGTGTGATGTTCGGGGCGCCTGAACTCTCTGCCGACTGGCCCAAGAGGCACTTCCAGTTCTTCCCTGCCGGCGCCGGAGGGTTGGTGGCCACTAGACCTCACCATGGCTGGTCCTTCGTCCGGATACCAGGTGCGTAGTGGAATAAAAGCTGCAGTCCTTACCAGTGCCGAAACGAGCCAGGGATGGTTCAGGGGTTAAGTGCAAGTGGTGCATTAAGCGTAGAGGTAAAAATCCCACATCTCCTTGGGCCATGTTTACTAAGTGGGGATAAGCTGTATGGCACGTTTGTGATTTGGGCTGGTGAATGTTCTGTACAGCACTGCGCACATGGTCAACGCTGTTGAAGGGTTATGTATTAGAAATTGGGAAGTACGTTGTCATATTTGGGTCTTCCTGTGCCAGGGGAGGTGTGTGCCCCGGCTGGAGGCAAGGAGCGCTGTTTGTTTTGCTTTACAGTTCCCTTCCCAAAAAAACTTTGAAAGCCTCAAAAAATTCCCCTTTTCTTTTGCAAATGAGGTGTTTTATTTTTGTTGCCGGTTAGATTAGTTTTAAGGAAGCAAAGGAGTTTGTGAAATTGTTTTACAAAAGGTGGTTTCTTGGCTGCATACCTTTAACCCCGTGCGTGCTGAGAGCCATGTTGCTATACACTGCACCGCGGTCCCTCCCACCCTCAGGTTACCGAGCTGTAAATGGGTCACCCTGAAGGACACCACCACCGAGAGGGGTGACCCAGAACCCCCCCGGGAGAGGGGAGGAAGGTGCAGACAAGGATCTGGGATATTTGGAAATGGGAAATGCAGAACTGCTGATGTATTAAGGTGCTGGGAAGCTGCACTTTGTACCCGAGAGCTGATTTCATGCAGTGTGTCCACACAGGGATCTCTTCCCTGGAATAACCATTGGTAAATACACTTTCATGAATATACCATCAGTGTCGCATGTCTACGTTTGCGATACCTTTTTAATACGCCAACGTATGTTTTAGCGGGATTATACTTTCTGAAACCTCTCAGGTCTGTTCTCGTTCTCGGGCTTTCTTCATGTACAGGTGACAGTGAGGTCTGGACACTCGCTGCATTTCGCTCCATTCAAAGATCATAGCTTAGCGCAAATCTACACCTTAATAGGGCTACTAGAAATCGGCACTATGTTTGCTGTAGATTTGCCCTGACCATTTCTACAAATGTCTAAAATCTAAATGTTGCACAGCAAATGTTCCTGCTACGCCCTATAAGTATGTTTTCTAATAAGGCATCAAATAATCTCTTTGGGGAATGATTATTTAATGCAGCGGTGCGCAAACTGTGGGGCGCGACCCCCAGGGGGGGCGCGACACTGCCGACGGGGGGCGCGGGGTTTACAGAGGCCCCGCGCGCTTCCCGAAGGCACTTAAATTAAGTGCCGGGGGAGCTGCAGGGCCTCTGTAAACCTAACTTACCGTGGCTCCGGCGGCTTCCTCCCTGCGTCGCCATGGCAACGCGGCGACAAAATGACGCTGCGAGGTCATGTGACGTCACGTTGCTATGGCAACGTGACGTCATTACGCCGGAGCGCGGGTAAGTTGGGGTTGGGGGGGGGGGCGCGGGAGTGAGGGGACAGCCGGCAGGGGGGCGCAGGGAAAAAAGTTTGCGCCCCCCTGATTTAATGGCTACAACACTGCTGTGTCCATCAGAGGGCAAAGAGTGCATTATCTTCTCCCCGTTGTGTGCTGCCCGCTTCATCCGATGTGTATAAAATGGATGTAATTGATGGTTTTGTTGGCTCCTTGAGTTACAAGGTTCGCTCCCTATTGCCAGCGAGGAATAGTCACACCGCGGTCACTGTGGGAATCTCTCGAGCCCCTTCCTGTTCTTTTGAGAGGAACATGGCCCTGGTTTAAATGGCAGGAAGCGGCCGACTTGTTAGAGCAAATGTTAGCGGCTGCTGATTGTGAGAGCCAGACAAGGCCCTTTATGTGACCCTATTGTGTTCCTTATAATGTAAGGGGGGGGGGGGGGTACTTTCTAAAGACTCTGTGAGGTTATCTGTCTTACAGCAGAACGCGGCTGCTCTTGGCTTTCTTTGCATTTCCAGGTCGTGGCTTCACTTTTCTTTTTTTTTTTAAACTTTGGTAAGCCCCACATTACAAAGCAAACACTCATTTTACACACCTTACTGTAACGCCGTCATTGTGACATAAAGGAACTCTGACCCGTTTGTGCCCAGGAGTGCGTTGCTTGTAACCGGTTCCTAGAAAAAAGGAAGATTACATAAGTGAAAAAAGGAATGGGTTTTGTTTAGCATACTACAGGGGCGGGCAACTCCAGTCCTCAAGGGCCACCAACAGGTTAGGTTTTAAGGATATCCCTGCTTCAGCGCAGGTGGTGCAGTCAAAGATTGAGCCGCCTGTGCTGAAGCAGGGATATCCTGAAAACCTGACCTGTTGGTGGCTCTTGAGTACTGGAGTTGCCCGCCCCTGGCTTAAGTGTAAATGTTTTGTGTGAAGTGTCCTGAGGATATCGCTAACCTAGGCTGTGGGGGAACCCCCATTCTGTCCCGCACTGCCAGGCAGTCTTATGATCTTAGTGGTGTGTGTGTGTTCACTTCTGCATTACAATCTGCCAGCCGGTTCCCTTTCCGCCCAGACTTTGCACGTCCTGATCGCACAGTAGGATTTTCTTGTGAAACTTTTTCCCCCCCCCCCATCACTTTCCAATAATTTTTGCTGGAAATGGACTTGTAATCCTTTCCTCGTCACTGCAAACTTGGAATTTCTGCTGCATTCAGGCAGGGTAATCCCCGTACGGACCCCATGCGTTGTATATTCTGGGACATAGGACTACAGCGCTTCCCTTAGCCATTGGCTTTATACATCATTACATAGTAGATGAGGTTGATGCGACATCTGTCCAAGTTGAACCTATGCTAAATTTAGACCGATGCTTATCATATATTTGTATTTCCAGTATATTGATCCAGAGGAAGGCAAACAAAAAACCCCAGTGACACATTATCCAATGCTGTCTCACAAGGGGGGGACTAAATTCCTTCCTGATTCCAAATAACGGCAGTCAGATAACTCCCTGGAGCCACATCCTTCCCATGTGTTTCTGACATTCAGTGTTGAAAATGACAGATTGTGTTGCCTCACTAATGTGCACCCATGCTTTATTGCGTGTACTTTACATGTTGTGGAGCTCACAACCTATCGGCACACTTGTGAAAATATCAATTATCCCGCACGTGTGAAAGCTGCCTGGAATGTCCTCGGGCTTGTCTAAGTGGGGAAATACGTTTTTGAACAGGGCCCTCTTTAAAAGCCTTTGTGTTTGCCTTTCCCATGTAACAAGAGGAGGATCCAGCCTAGGGAAATCTATTCAGTGGGTTGTTGATGCAGGAATAGTGCCATTTTATTCTGTCACTTTCGTCCCCATCTCTCTGTCACGGCCCCTGTGCCACATTCTGTGTCTCTCCTGTCACCCAGACCGCCCCTTGTAAGTATTCTGGATGGGGGAACCCCAGCCTTGTGCGACCTTTTAACCCTGCGTGTGACGGCTCGCACTTGCCAGGCACTAGTGCAGCGTGAGAATTTTTCACGAGCGGCGCGTTCCAAGCTGCACGTATAACTCCTGTAACCTTCGCTAGTACCGGGGAGGTCGCACAGAGAGGGCCAGCCTTAAATCTTCTCTGAAATGTGTTTGGGAAAACAAATCCTCAGATAGGAAGAGGCCAGGGAAGTGTTTCCGGCAACATGTTTTTTAAACCGTGGGCTTATTTCCTGTTGTGACAGCGTTTCCGGTTCCCAGCTCGAATCCCACAGCGCAAATGCTCTGCATGCAGTTTTCACCTTGACCGCTAGTGGGAGCTCCTGTATATGGGATAAGGCTGGAGAGGGCGTTAATTCCGTGCCTCGCTGCTTCCTTATCCTTTTCGCTGCCAGAGGCAGTCCCTTCTAGTAG
Source organism: Ascaphus truei (assembly GCF_040206685.1). Classification (NCBI taxonomy): domain Eukaryota; kingdom Metazoa; phylum Chordata; class Amphibia; order Anura; family Ascaphidae; genus Ascaphus; species Ascaphus truei. The sequence continues at coordinate 14,844,583 of NC_134491.1, read as the reverse complement.
CGAAAGGGTTAACCCTCCCTGCGCTGCAGCTTCCAACAGACTTGAAACGGTTAAAGCCGCCTTGGCATGGTAAGCAGAATCTGAAATGAAATCTCCACCTGTATTCATAAAGCACGAGCCCAAAACCCCAAATAAAATGGCTGCTAATGGGCACACGAGCAAGCAATGAGGGGCTTAGTTGGACTTCAAAGGATCTCGCCTGAGAATCCCAGAATAAGATGGTTTCAGTATTAAGACTCTTTGTAGTCTGCATAGCAAACAGCTCTGTTCTGCCAGCTGGATTAGAGCATGTGACGTAAGCCGCTGGAGTCACCATGTGATCACTGTAGTGCTGGCTTTGGGCCTGTTTAACTGAAAAAAATCTAAATACAAATCAAAAAACAACAGAGGAAAAAAAAATCATAGGGTTAGTAATCCGGTATGAGGTGCGTTACCTGGAGCGCACTTTCAACGTAGTCACTTATACTTTAATCCCGCAGGCAAAACCTCCAGGGAATCCACATAAAGTGGCTAGGGAGCTAGAAAGTAGGGTGACCATACGTCCCGGATTCCCATGGAACATCCCGGTCTCCTGACGATCTTTTCTCAGTCACTCAAATGTCACTGTGTGTGTGTGTGTGTGTGTGTGTGTGTGTTTTGGTCAAAGTGAGTATTTACCTGCTCCCTGCAGCAGCACGGACAGTACACACAAAAAGTGTGCGTCACGTGCACGAGCGTTCGCACAGGCGCGCGTCCCCACTATATTACGGGGCTTAGCTGTGAAAATAGACACTGCATGTTTTGTGATCGGTCAGAGTAAACATTTTAAATATATTGGTTAACTAATTACCGGTAGCTATATGTAATGCACGGCACTGCGAGTGCCGCGTCTGAGAACCCTGTGTTCTGGGCGTGGCCGGTGGGCGCAGGAATCAACCATACAAGTAATATTAGACAATATAATGAAAAGATTTATTAATATAAACCAAACCATTTTGCTACACGTGAGCGTTTGTGTTCTGTTGGGAAACTGAAATAAATTAACAGTACAGCATAAATGAGGATGCGATTAGATAAATACCATAGAACATTTATTTTTAAGTGATTTAAGTTTGTATTATACATTTTTTTAAATTGTGTTCCAGTTTCTCCTTTTTAAAATCTGTGATCCACTCATCTGCATGTCATTACCCAGAATCCTCGTTTGCAGCGTACCCACTGCACGATGTGACAATGTGGTGAATGATGCAGGTTTGGGGACCTGTGGACGGCATACAGATACAACACGTATGGCTATCTCCCCCCCCCCCCATGCTTTTGAAGCTGTTCCCAGCCCACCGTAGCTGTGATATAAAATTTCTACTTACTATAAACAAGTACAATAAATGCTGCTTTGGCTGGCGTCACCGTACACAGCCTATTCGTGTGTGTGCAATGAAAACAGAACCTAGCTATGCAGCCGGGGTGTTCAGCAGAGGTTAACCCTTTCACCCTTCTACAAGTTTCCCATTTCCTTGTATGTTTCTGTAAATATTGTTCACTACTGTGAGTTTAAATAATAATTTTATTTCATATAGTACTTTTCTCCCAATGGGACTCAAAGCGCTTCACAATTACAGAATAGTGCGCGGTACGCAGCACATAGGAATGTTAGACACCGTCCCTGCCCCGCAGAGCTTACAATCTATGTTGTTGGTGCCTGAGGCACAGGGAGATAAAGTGACTTGCCTAAGGTCACAAGGAGCTGACACCGCGAATTGAAGCGCGTTCCCCTGCTTCAAACTCATTGTCCTCAGTCAGTGCCTTTCCTCACTGAGCTGGTCCTTGTTGACCCATGCTCAGTAACTTGGCCCCCATCACCGCACAACAGGAGCTGGGAATCGCTGCCTCATCCATTCCTCATTTCCTTTATATGACCCTAACAAACTGAGCCCCAAATCGTATGTACATGATTAGAACTGTCCGTCCTCCAGAGGTGAACCACACTATCTCAGCCCCGGGGACCCCCACAGTTCCCAAAGTTACTGCTATTCTTGTTTTTAAAAGGGGATTTAAATTGCCATCCAATAGGAAGCCACAACCGATGTGGCAGCTTTCTGTTGGCCCTGAGATTTGGCGGCCATTTTGTTTCCCTGGAGGGAGATGTAAACCCAGTAACCATCTCTGGAACTGGGCTGAAAATAGGTGTGGCTCGGAGGGATCACTGGTCGCCCCTTCCCCCTCCCCCCCCCCCCATCCTGTAAATAAAAGGGGAACTAAAACAAAGAATAGGGGAAATTTATTAATCCTGGGGTGGCCAACTCCAGTCCTCAAGGGCCACCAATAGGCCAGGTTTTCAGGATAACCCTGCTTCAGCACAGAGCTCAATCAGTGGCTCTGTCTTCATCTGCACCACTTGTGCCGAAGTAGGGATATCCTTAAAACGTGGCCTGTTGGTGGCCCTTGAGGACTGGAGCTGCCCACCCCTGGATTAATCAGGTTTGTAGTGGTAATGAGAAGAAATGCACGATTACAAATAAAAGGAACTTCTTCATCTGTGATCAATCTTCCATATTTTCACATGGGTTTTGTGACGTCGTTTCATACTTTATACTGTGATTCTATCCTTTCTTTTTTCCGTGGCCCCTCTGAAGCGAAGACGTCAAGACTGTCAAAAGTACAAATTCAGATAAATATTTGTCTTTCTTTTTTTTTTGGGTGGCGATTTAGTAATATTGACAATATTTAAAAGGTCTCAGTAAGAACCCGGGCAGAAAAATACTGCTGCTTTCATCTGGATCTTTTTCCCTGAATGAATCTGTGGTGGTATTTTCCCTGCTCCTGTCTTTATTAGAGACCCCCAGGGATATATCTCTTTGCTCACTTTGTTCCTACGTAGAACGGCGTCTCTAACGGTTTCCCATCCACCTTTGCAGACAAGGAGAGTTTGATCACGGACAGTGGGAAGCTTTATGCCCTCGATTTACTGCTGACCCGCCTGAAATCCCAGGGACACAGAGTTCTCATCTACTCACAAATGACCCGCATGATCGACTTGTTGGAGGTAACTGTACTGCATGTGTGCAAGGATTCGGGAGTCCGTGTGTGTGCGAGTTCTGGCGTGTATACTACCGGCAGAATAGAAATAAGACTGCTCGGTATCCAGGTCCGTGTACATCGTCGGCACTCTATCAGAAAAGTGTCGTCATTCTTCAATTTCTGTCTCTCCCTGATCTTAAATGTCACTGCGGAAAACTCCCAATGTGTTATCTTGTTATGAACCTGGTAAGAAAAGCGGCACCCCTGGTGAATTTGGCATGTTGGTTTCAGACTTCATTTGCTAAAAATTAAGGGTTCTCAACACAATTCTTCAATACCCCCAACAGGTCAAGTATTGGGGATATCCCTGCTTCAGCACAGGTGGTGCAGTCTTCCACTGAGCCACTGATTGAGCCACCTGTGCTGAAGCTGGGATATCCCTAATACCTCGTCTGTTGGTGGCCCCTGAGGACTGGAGTTGAGAGCCCCTGTGCTAAGTGATTAAGCATCTTCTAGTATGCCACAGATGTTTGAGCGTTGTATGCCTGAGTGCTTTCATTGTGTTGCTACTATAATATATGTTGCTCAGCATGTTTAATACCCTTTGTGCGCTGTTGGACGTAATCGGATCTTCCTTTTCCCAGGGGTGTTTTCGATGCCGTTGCAGGATTAGCAGGCTGCTTCTCTTTCTAAGAACACGGCCTCATGTGCTGGAAGTGACCCTGTTATGTCTAGCGTTGAGCGAATGGAGTTGAAAGCCTGTTGTTCATGTACAAGTGTGGATTCATTGCAGTTTGCGATACTTTTTAATGAACCAGCGTGTGTCACCTATGGTTGATGAAGAGACTTCTGAGATTCTTGGAAGCTCTGTACACAACAATTTTATTTAGGAAAAACTCTGTTTTGTCTGCAACCTGCAGAGTGCTACTCCATAAGGCCCTTCCATGCTGGCAGAGACCTTGCGGTATATAAGGCCCTTCCATGCTGGCAGAGACCTTGCGGAATATAAGGCCCTTCCATGCTGGCAGAGACCTTGCGGTATATAAGACCCTTCCATGCTGGCAGAGACCTTGCGGTATATAAGGCCCTTCCATGCTGGCAGAGACTTTGCGGTATATAAGGCCCTTCCATGCTGGCAGAGACCTTGCGGTATATAAGGCCCTTCCATGCTGGCAGAGACCTTGCGGTATATAAGACCCTTCCATGCTGGCAGAGACCTTGCGGTATATAAGGCCCTTCCATGCTGGCAGAGACCTTGCGGTATATAAGGCCCTTCCATGCTGGCAGAGACCTTGCTGTACATAAGACCCTTCCATGCTGGCAGAGACCTTGCGGTATATAAGGCCCTTCCATGCTGGCAGAGACCTTGCGGTATATAAGGCCCTTCCATGCTGGCAGAGACCTTGCAGCCCCATTTTAAGTGAATGGGCCAAAAAAGGGGATCCATTTAGTAAGCATTGCTACTTAAGGCACGTCAATGCCAGGCGATACCTCATAGCTTGTTCACATAAATATGATGTAAAGGGCCATATTTTCTAAGTCATGCTGGGAGGTCTGTTATGGTGTAACGCCGCTTAGTAAAAGTGGCCCACACAGTTTAGCGAGGAAAGCCTGCTGTAACATTTGTTATATTTGGGGAAACTTCATATGTGCCCATCTAGAAATAAGCCTGTCACATTACAAAGCTTCGTGTTCCCGCGATCGGTGTGGACGGCTGCATTAAAACCATGACCTTTAAATCCCCATTGCTACCAAAGTGTTAACGAAGAGCCCTCTCTGTGTCTCCTGCACAGGAATATATGGTATACAGAAAGCACACGTATATACGCCTGGACGGGTCATCCAAAATTTCTGAGAGGCGAGACATGGTCGCTGATTTCCAGAGCAGGTAAATAAACGTCTGTGTCTCTGTGTGTGTCTGTGTCTCTGTGTGTCTGTGTCTCTGTGTGTCTGTGTCTCTATGTGTGTCTGTGTCTCTATGTGTGTCTGTGTCTCTGTGTGTGTCTGTGTCTCTGTGTGTGTCTGTGTCTCTGTGTGTGTCTGTGTCTCTGTCTGTGTCTCTGTGTCTCTGTGTCTCTGTGTGTGTGTGTGCGTCTCTGTGTGTCTGTCTCTGTGTGTGTGTCTCAAGACCGTCTTACAAGGGAACCTTCCCCTGTGGTATGAGGAAAGTCTTTGACCGGTTTATCCCGCCCGTGCTCACGCATCCATGTGAAACTAAAGCCTTAAATGCAAAGATCATTCAGAAGCTTCAGACAACTCAAAGTATGGAGAGATGCATGCTGGGTATTACCCAGAGAGACGGGGAAAAGAATGAATGGGTTCGAAACCAGAAAAGTCTGTGACATTACACGGGGAAATAAATTATGTCAGTGGGCTGGACACATCGCAAGAAGAAATGACCATCATTGGACAAAGTTGGTGCTTGATTGGATCCCAAGGGAGATGAAAAGACTGGTAGATCATTGGGGGGGCGGGGGGGAGATATGTTAGTATATTCTGCACTTGGATCACACTATTGTTTGCTCTTTGTTTGTGCTGGTAAAATGGAAGATGGACACTAACATGGCTGCTTCCTATTTTACTGTGAGAGTCAGGTTTTGGTGGTAGCCATATTGCTTTCACAAGAGACAAACGCCCCATACAAAGCTTACTATCTTGGTAAATGGGTGGGGAGGTGGGAGGGAGATCTCAGCAAAGGCGGGCCTGTATCTGCCATTCGAGGTGTCTCTCTGGCGGGCCTGTATCTGCCATACGAGGTGTCTCTCTGGCGGGCCTGTATCTGCCATACGAGGTGTCTCTCTGGCGGGCCTGTATCTGCCATACGAGGTGTCTCTCTGGCGGGCCTGTATCTGCCATACGAGGTGTCTCTCTGGCGGGCCTGTATCTGCCATACGAGGTGTGTCTCTGGCGGGCCTGTATCTGCCATACGAGGTGTGTCTCTGGCGGATCTGTATCTGCCGTACGAGGTGTGTCTCTGGCGGATCTGTATCTGCCGTACGAGGTGTGTCTCTGGCGGGCCCGTATCTGTGCCGTGCGAGGTGTGTCTCTGACGGGCCTGTATCTGCCGTACGAGGTGTGTCTCTGGCGGGCCTGTATCTGCCATACGAGGTGTGTCTCTGGCGGATCTGTATCTGCCGTACGAGGTGTGTCTCTGGCGGATCTGTATCTGCCATACGAGGTGTCTCTGGCGGATCTGTATCTGCCGTACGAGGTGTCTCTGGCGGGCCTGTATCTGTGCCGTGCGAGGTGTGTCTCTGACGGGCCTGTATCTGCCGTACGAGGTGTGTCTCTGGCGGGCCTGTATCTGCCATACGAGGTGTGTCTCTGGCGGATCTGTATCTGCCGTACGAGGTGTGTCTCTGGCGGATCTGTATCTGCCGTACGAGGTGTGTCTCTGGCGGGCCCGTATCTGTGCCGTGCGAGGTGTGTCTCTGGCGGGCCTGTATCTGTCGTACGAGGTTTCTCTGACGGGCCTGTATCTGCCGTACGAGGTGTGTCTCTGACGGGCCTGTATTTGCCGTACGAGGTGTCTCTGACGGCCTGTATCTGCCATATGAGGTGTCTCTGGCGGGCCTGTATCTGCTGTACGAGGTGTCTCTGGCGGGCCTGTATCTGCCGTACGAGGTGTGTCTCTGGCGGGCCTGTATCTGCCGTACGAGGTGTCTGACGGGCCTGTATCTGCCGTACAAAGTGTCTCTGGCGGGCCTGTATCTGCCGTTCGAGGTATCTCTCTGGCGAGCCTGTATCTGTGCCGTGCGAGGTGTCTCTGGCGGGCCTGTATCTGTGTCCCGTTCGAGGGATCTCTCTGGCAGGCCTGTACCTGTGCCGCACGTGGTCTCTCTCTGGCGGGCCTGTAAGTGTGCCGTGCGAGGTGCCTCTGGCGAGCCTGTACCGCGCGTGGTCTCTCTCTGGCAGGCCTGTATCTGTGCCGTACGAGGTGTCTCTCTGGCGGCCTGTATCTGTGCCATGTGAAGTGTCTCTGGCGGGCCTGTATCTGTGCCGTACGAGGTGTGTCTCTGGCGGGCCTGTATCTGTGCCGTACGAGGTGTGTCTCTGGCGGGCCTGTATCTGTGCCGTACGAGGTGTGTCTCTGACGGGCCTGTATCTGTGCCGTACGAGGTGTGTCTCTGACGGGCCTGTATCTGTGGCGTACGAGGTGTATATCTAATATTCCACTGGATCTTGTGGAATGGTTCTCTGTGCACAGCTTGCTCTGTTACTAAGTGGGTTTCTGTTTTCGCTATTTCCTGTAGGACGGACATCTTCGTGTTCCTGCTCAGCACAAGGGCCGGCGGCCTGGGCATTAACCTCACTGCTGCTGATACAGTAAGTGTAGCTTCCACAAAACCTGATATAAAAGTGCAAGCCTATATGAATGAAAATAAATGTTTATTTGCAGTCCTGGGTATGACTGTGCAGTTACAAAAAGGTGAAATCTTTTTCTAATTCAGGCTTCAATGACCCTAATTGTGTTTACAAAGAATAGGCTATATTCTTAATGGAATTTCTTTCTTTCTTCTTTTTTTTTTTCTTCAGGTGATTTTCTACGACAGCGACTGGAATCCGACTGTGGACCAGCAAGCCATGGACCGCGCTCACCGCCTGGGTCAGACTAAGCAGGTCACAGTATACAGACTCATTTGTAAAGGCACGATCGAGGAACGCATCCTACAGAGAGCCAAGGAGAAGAGCGAGGTGAGGAATGGAGACAAGGGACACCCCTGCCTAGGACCACACTGGCCTAAGGACAGTGACATGTTTTATTGGTTCGCTGTTACCAATTTACACCTTGAAATAAATAAGACAAGCATAAGGATTTATTTAAAAAAACAATGACTATTAACAGTTTCATGGTAACCAAAGGTCTCGTCCTTCGAATTGTATCATGTAACTCCTTGTGGCTTCTTTGTGTCAGTCCTAAACGGTCTAGATTGTATCTGCAACAAATAGCGCTAAATGAGGATTACCCCTTTATTTTCAGATCCAACGGGTGGTGATCTCCGGCGGAAACTTTAAACCGGACACTCTGAAACCCAAAGAGGTGGTCAGCCTGCTGTTAGACGATGAGGAGCTTGAGAAGAAATGTACGTGCTATCCGCTTATATCTAAAGCTGATGGTAACCATACACGCGCAAATACCGCACCTCCCCCTCCCCTGCGCGGGCACCTCCCCCCGCGCAGGCCCCTCCCCCGCGCGGGCCCCTCTTAACTCCCCGCTCATTCATGTAATGCTGCGTAACAGCAAGTGATCCAGTTTTATTAACCATTTATTGCTTATGAATTTAAGCACGATGCACAAATCTATTTAACATCATTCACACGGTCATATCAAGTTATCTATAGTGGCCAGACCATGAAAAGCCACGGCATGGGTGTAGTGTAAAGTTCCAGCCGCTGTGTAGCTCCTGGGCACATGTACGTTTTGTAGGCTGCGGTAAGTTTTAGGATCATGGATAACGATGTGTATAGAGCTTTCCAAACCTCCCAGGTCTCCTTTAAAATGACACTGCGGTTTTGAAAGCTCCGTAGCCTAAAAGGCATCACCACCTCCGAATGTAGACCGTCTCGCATGTAAAGTCGCGCGGGCTGTGCTGCTGCAGAGCATGGACCACCTCATCACTCATCTCTCGCCTCCCCAGTGCGTCAGCGCCAGGACGAAAAGCGGCATCAGGAGGAGACGAACCGAGTGAAGGAACGCAAGCGGAAGAGGGACAAATACGCAGAGAAGGTATATACTCCATGCTTTGTGTAGGCTGCAGATTTCCGTAAAATCCAGAAGTTTGGGGAATTGTCTGATTATACATTTTGTTTATATTCTACCCCTAAACATCAAATAATCAAACCGCACCACTTAAGTTATTGACCCTTTTGCAGCCAGCGAGGCCGGTAACATTGCAGACCTTCGATAGCGGGCGGTATACAACGCACTCGCACAGGGTGCCTTCATTGTAGGTGACTGGAACCCAGAGAAGCTTAACAACTTGAAGGGCAATAAGGCTGTTTTGCTGAATGCTGTCACATGATGGCACTTGATCACTGGTTATTAAAAGTGCTTTACAAGGGCTGTCCCGCCAAGCGCCAACGCAAACACCCGGCCAACGCAAACGCCCTCATCAGTGTAAATGACTTCCTTAGAAATGAGATTCACACTCTTATTTGCTTAGTGTGTAAATTTGAGTCCAGTTTTATTTTCTTCGGAGCTGTTAACGTTATCTGTAAGTACTATTCTTCCCCAGTGTGGCTTTAATTGTGCAGCTTTCACTAGCTAAACACAACCTCACAAGAGGAAACATCTGGATCAGCAATTTACTAAGTCTTTGTTTTTTTCTTTTCATTTGACACCTATAAGTATTTTTCAATAATTGTGTGAGTTACTTTGCAACCACCGGGGGGAGCCGAGACGTGGGAGGGGTGATATTTCCTCTGGCTGTTCCCTTCTGTGTGTTCAACAAGAGTTTGCACAGGCAGAGACACCTCTCTCCCTAACCTTTTATATACAACCTCTCCCCATTTAGTGACCCTGTAAAAAATAAAGTAAATCGTGCTTAACCACTGAAGTGCAAGATGGTCTACAGCAGCGGTGCGCAAAGTGGGGGGCGCGACCCCCAGGGGGGGTGGGGGGGGCGGGGTTTACAGAGGCCCCGTGCGCTTCCCGATGGCATTTAAATTAAGTGCCGGGGGAGCTGCAGGGCCTCTGTAAACCTACTTACCTTGATTCAGCCGGCATCTGGAGACGCATCGCCATGGCAACGCGGCATCAAATGCCGCCGCAGGGTCATGACGTCACGTTGGCAACGTGACGAAGTCGGGAATCAAGGTGAGGAGGAGGGAGGGGGGCGCAGGGAAAAAAGTTTGCGTCCCCCTGGTCTATAGTACCAAAGTCAAACAATTTAGTCACAGTGCAGGTCTCCTCTAAGGCTAAGGCCCCGCTCCCTCAGTCAGCGCGCCCGCTCTGCAGACAGGTGGGGCGCTGACAGACACAGACCGCGATATGTGGTCTGTAGGGAGTGGGAGCCGGAGCGGGAGGTGGGCGGGAGGGGGCGTGGCTTGAGCGGAGGGACCCGCTACTCCCCCCCCCTCCCTCCACGGGCTCGAGCTGCAGGAGGGAGCTGCTGCGGGCTGCTGTAAGGTAAGCAGCTCCCTCCCCCTTCTGACACAAAAAAAACCACACACACACACACACTACCTTGAGTAGGAAGCTGCCTGATGACAGCTCCCGCCCCCGCCGCTGATTGGCTCATCAGCGCACCACGTGACGCGTCACCGCTCGGGATCACAATTTTCTTGAATCCCCTGCCAGCTGACGCGTCACAGCGCGTAGTACCCGTCAGCGAGGGGGGACTGGGACCGGCTAGGGAGGATTCCCCTGCTGGTGGGGAACGCTCGCGCCGCCGTCCGCGCCGCCGAGCGCAGCGGGTCCCAGCCCTAAGACAGATGTACAAAGTAGAGCTCTACTCACATGTTCATAATGGCATTTTCCATTTAATGTGACAGCCAAGAACATCTGCTGAAAGCTCCATACGGGACCTGAAACGTTGTCTGTCCTCTGTTCTTGGCTGTCACATTAAATGGAGAATTGCATGATGAACGGATGCATAGAGCTTTACTGTGTACCTCTGTCCCAGAGGAGACCTCACTGAGAACAATGTGTTTGTCTGTGTTGTGTTGGCTGCACATGCCGGATTCTCCTCGCCTGAAACCGTTTCCCCGCACTTTGGAATTGCAGTACCAAAGTGCCACGGCCCTTCTGGCAAGTTGCAATCGTGGCCACTACGTCGCCGCGGTGACTTGAAGGGAATGCCGCCTGTAGGCCAGCTGTCGGGAACGTACGTTTAGAGCAGTGCTTTGGGTTTGAAGCTTCCGAGCTGAACGTTCCCCCTTTTAGGCTGTATAATAACGATCTGTAAGTCGGCGTGGCGTGACCAGTTGCGCGTAGTGGCGCTGACCGCGGTTCGAGTTAATGTCCCCCCCCCCCCCCCCACCTTTGCAGAAGAAGAAGGACGACGAGCTGGACGGCAAGAGGAAGAAGGAAGGAGTCAACCTGGTGATCCCATTCCTGCCCTCGGCTGACAACTCCAACCTGTCTGCTGATGGGGACGACTCGTTTATCAGCGTGGACTCCGCCATGCCAAGTCCCTTCAGCGAGGTGAGGGCTGAGCAGCCGCACAGTGTCCCGCTAACGCAGAGCGTCCCAAACCTCTTGCACTCTGCCCTCCCTCCCCCAAAAGCTATCGTTGTGCTTAGCTCAGGGGTGGCCAACTCCAGTCCTCGGGGGCCACCAACAGGTCAGGTTAAGGATATCCCTGCTTCAGCACTGGTCAAAGACTGAGCTACTGATTGAACCACCTGTGCTGAAGCAGGGATATCCTGAAAACTTGACCTGTTGGTGGCCCTTGAGGACTGGAGTTGGCCGCCCCTGGCTTAGGGAATCCTCCTCCCCAGAGATAATTAGCATTACAGAGGATAACTTTGCTATTAGGATAAATGATTTGGGTTATTGATGCAGTGGAACCACCTTATTTCGGTCTTCCTTTGTGTACCCCTCATTGCACTCGGACCCCCTGTCCCCCCTTTGTAAGTACCCTGGTCCTGTGTTGAGGTTCGTTACCTATTAGGACACGTATTCACCTTGGGGAACCTCAACACAGTAAAAGTGTTAAACTTCTTTTTTTTTTTTTTTTTTTTTTTTTCTCCTCTAAAGAATTAAAGGTTTGAAAGGTTTATTTAGATGAACCTCATAGCAAATATCTAAATCCCTGAAAATATTAAATGAAAACTACCATAAAATAAGCTATAAGGGCAATTAAACACTGGCATTTAAAATAAATTAACAACAATCACTACTACAGTTTTTTTGTTTCAAAACCTGATTACATCCGGGGATCCCCCAGAGATCTCTGTGGCACCCTCAGATCTCTCCCGGGCAAGAACTTCATTTTCTGTGGGTCACTGCGCCCATCTATTCTGTGTATTTTCATACCATGCAATATTCTGGGCTGTGGGGGTCCCCAGGGCGGCGTGTAACCTGTGATACGATGCGTACACGTCTGCAGTTCCTACTTTCTGTCTGGTATACAGATCTCCATCAGCAGCGAGCTGCACACCGGCTCCATCGCTCCGGACGAGAGCAGTAACGACATGCTAGTCATCGTAGATGACCCTTCCTCGTCAGCGCAGCAATCGCGGGGAACCAACTCTCCGGCTTCCATCACCGGCTCTGTCTCGGACACTCTGAATGGTCAGTGTTTCCTGCGCTGTGCAGGTCTCCCTCTTTACCCATCAGACAGGAACGGGGGACCCGCCTTAGTCTGGCCATTGGCTCTTCAGAATAAAATCGCTTTATAAAAGCAAAGATTGGCCACAGTAATGGAACACAGATCAACTGTGCTTAGTTTACAATTTAATACAGTATAAACCCTCATCATTTGCATTTTAAGGGACCCCCTCTGAAGATAATTGGGTACAGTGTTCTCGCTGGCTTCCTGTTGGCAGGTTATTAGTCAGCAGCCATGTTGAACTCCCCATTATGGATTTGCTGGACAGCAGGAAGTTGCCCAAAAGCCAAATTCAAGGGGAGAACTTCCTTATTTATAGACAATAAGTGGGCAAACCCTCCTAGGTTCAAACGGTACAAACGGCAGAGTGATGCTCGAAGGGTCACAGCTGGGTGATGGGCGCCCCGTTTGTCAATTTCACAACTATAAATCTATTTAAATCATGTTTTCAAGTCCGTTTGTAAACTGGGTGAGCTGGGACCTGCTGGGAGGGGGTTGATTTCCTCTGAGTCCGTTTGGTCTGTCGTGGTGCGTTCAACGAGAGTTTTAACCGTTAAATAGGAGTTTCCAGCCTGGAGACGCCGAGCAGCGGGAGAGCCCACTCGAGGAACAAAGGTCGCGCCAAAAGTGGCGGGGGTGGATCAAAAGGAGGCAAATCTCGGAGCCGGAAGTCCACGGCGGGTAGCGCAGCAGCGATGGCGGGGGCGATGGCTGGAGCGGCCGCTGCTTCCGCGGCGGCTTACGCTACGTACGGGTACAATGTATCAAAAGGTACGAACAGCTTCACTTTGAGAGCGGGGGAAGGTTAGCGTTGATTGCTAATGGAAAACACTGCGCTTCGCTAACAACCCCGTGCAAGTTATAGGATGTTTGTTTCTTATATTCTCTGCCTATGGACACGCTCTACATAGAAATCTGCCAACGCCAGTCTCTGCCCCAAAGTACTTCTCATTTTTTGGTGTCCGTGACACAGGGAAATGAGACTTGCCCAAGGTAACGAGGAGAGCTGATGCAGGGATTTGAACGATGTTCCCCCGCTGCAAAGGCGGCGCCTACTACAGGGACTCCTTCAGCCTCCTCTCGGTATATGCAAATATCACGTGGCAATTATTCCGTGGCCTCTGGATGTATTTGTATATATTTATGCGTCCCCACACAATCTAGGTGGTGATAAATTCCCTATAACCCACTAAATCGTCTGTACATCTCCCGGCTCCTGTAACTAGATGAAGTGGCGCTACCCCCTGCTCTCCCACGCTGGCAAAAGTTGGGTACACCTTGTCTCCGTTAGGTGCCAGACCCGTAAAATGTACAGTACCAGCTAACTAGTTGGAGGCGGATGTGCTATAATCTGACTCTCCGTTGGTTGTTTCTCTCCGTGTCTCCAGGTCTCCCAGCGAGCAGCCCCCTTCAGACCTCTTCGTTACGACCGGCTGGGATTGCAGACTTTGGACCTTTGAACACTTCCTCTCCTCTCAGCTCCCCCATAAGTAAAGGAAATAGTGCCCCTGGCACCCCAAAAGGCATCAACCCCATCAATTTAAACCCAGAGACCCCAACACGAAAACAGAGCAAAGTTGCTAGCACCCCAGGGGGGCTGTAACACGTTGGGAGTCTTCTGTACCTGTATTTGCCATCAGTAGTTCTTATCTGTTCATGCAGACAGCCAAAGGTTTACAGAAGGGTGTCTGAACACTCCCCAAAATCTACAGCACAACCACAAGACCTGTCCCTTTTCAGTGGTTTCCTTGCGGATTTGCAGGGTCACAGCAGGGTGTCTGCTGATTAAAAAAAAAAAAAAAAAACTTGAAGCATTCTCCGTACTATTCTCCCCAAATCTCCTCCCCTCCTGCCACTCATTCCCCTTTTTAGTGATGAGCGATTTCAGACCGCTTTTCCACCACAGAAATCCAATGTTGGAGTTATGCTCGGTAATATCTGACCTCAGTGAGTTTCCTGGGCTCACAAACCTTCAGTATGTGTCCTACTCCACCCCAAGCCTACCACTGCAGCATTGGCAAAATGCCCCAGTCTTGTTCTCACTGGTAGGACAGTCGGGGGCTCTTGTGAGTATGGAGTTCGATGCAATAATCCGCCTTGGGCAACACTGCCCCTTTCCCTAAGCAATCCCATAATTCCCTTGCACTATCGCCTGAGCTGCCAGTGGAGGAAGAGCAAAACTCACAATCTAATGGAGATCCATCTTCCTTGCGAGGGTCACTGGAGGCTCCTGGTTGAATAACGACATATATACCCAGGCCTTCACATCCGTGCCCCTCTTTCCGCCATCTGAGCAACACCATGAAGGGGTTCATCGGCCAAACAAGGTGGAAGACACCACGTCTGCTTGCACTATGAATTTTATTTTTCTGTTCATCCACAATACTTCCAGGTACTGGCTTCTGGAAAGCGATGTGTGCAAGCCAACGCCGGCGGGAAAGGAGAAGCGGTGGGTGCGTCCCCGTAAAACATACCGCCTCTGTGTTGCACCCAACTGCATTGTTTCCAAGAATTGGCAATGGAAGGCGTTGCACCAGACGCGTGTGGTTTGTGTTGTTGCTCTGAGGCCCGGGGCTGCATGGTACCGCCGCAATCTTCCCAGGAGCAAAGAGCCAAAAACATTCAAGAAATCTATTAATTGGATGGATTTATTTGCATGTCCGCCTCTAACCCAGAGGCGGGCAACTGCAGTCCTCAAGGCCCACCAACAGGTCTTCAGGATATCCCTGCTTCAGCACTGGTGGCACAGATTGAGCCACTGATTGAGCCACCTGTGCTGAAGCAGGGATATCCTGAAGACCTGTAGGTGGGCCTTGAGGACTGCAGTTGTCTGCCCCATGCAGCTAGTTTACCACATGGAGTCACCCCATTGCAATGTGCAGTACCCCCTCTTCAATCACCCCCCACCGAGAGCGAGAGTCACAATAAGAAGCCAATTTCTTCCTTTTCCACGGCTGCCCTAATCATTCAGCCGGCGCTATGGGCTCCTATCTGCCCCCTTTTGATTTTGCACACCTACATTTCACAGGCAGGTTTTAAAGAATTTATTTAGCTTTTTCGGAGGGGGATTCATTCATTGAAATCATGAGAATGTCCCCCCCGCCCCCTCTCCTCGTTGTCCAGCCACAGAGGATCACAAGTGTGTATATAAATTATTTAGAGGGAATCTAAACAATGCAAAGCCTTTTTTTTCTCTTTTGAATGTGCTGTCTATTTTTATATCTGAATTTGTATATATGTATAAAAAGAGACACATCTTTCTTTTACTAACTGGAGGAAAAAAATCTGAAATAAATTGAAGATAATTTTAGGTAACTTTGTATCTGTTTTCCTGGCTGGGTTGTGTGGTTTGTGTTGGGCTGGATGTACCGTTGTGTGGTTTGTTGTGTGTGGTTGTATGTATGTGTATGTATTTGGATGGTTGGTTGGGAAACACGACCTCAGCACCGGGATTTCCGGATATGCGAACGTAGTTTGTACGACAGCTTGCTCCCAGAGTCCGATTTTTATTTGTTGAGCTAGAAAAGCTAGTTTGGCAAGATGCTCGGGCTCTGGTCACCTCCACCCTCTCTCGTGACACATTTCAGACCTTTAATGAAGCATTTGTGAATTACAGGCTGCATGCAATACATGAATGTCCTATAGGGCGGCGACACATGGTTGAGTTTATCTAGATGGGAAAATAGGAGGGAAAGGGGATCACAGAGGGCAAGTGGGTGCTATGTCGTAATGTGTACAGGCTTCTTAATTGGTGGGTGGTTATTAAATGATGAATGCTTATGTAGGGAATATGTTTTGGGTGTAGGTTGGGGTACTTTTTTAATAAACTAACATAAGGGTTATTCATGGATACAATTCTATTTGAGGATTTTAACCTCGCAGGGCTCTTCTGTAAGTGTAACCGCTGGAAAGAATTCCTCGCCGTGTTTTTAGCAGGGTGTGCATTTAATGTAAGTATAATGACTGTAGGTTGTCTTAGGGTTTTTGTTGCATAGTGAGCACAGAGGGACAGATATTGTAGGGGTTGTCAGGGTAACGGGGGAGGATTCTTGGAATGCCATAATAAAACGGTCTCTGTGATACCAGAAACATGCCTATTTGCCAGGCCGGCTTTGTGGGGTTCCGGGAGGAGCGCATGTTCACTGCTGTGGTACCTTGTAACACCCCTTTGTCAGAGGGGATCGGTTCCTTTCTAAAACACCTCACTGTACAGGGAACGGATGTTTTGCGGCAAATATCTATTTCCTATGCTGATATTGACCTTTTTACTTTTAATATGAAGAATTCTTGGTATGTCTGCTGCACCTGTTTTTAACATCTGTTTATCCCTGGTTCAATCTGTGAGGAGGAGCGGCTCAGTGAGCAAACTCACCGACTCTGTAAACAATGACACTAGCAGGGGAACCTGGTTCAGTTCCCGGTGTCGGCGCCTTGTGACCTTGGGCAAGGTCACTTTATCTCCCTGTGCCTCAGGCACCAAAAACATAGTTTGTAAGCTCATCGGGGCAAAGACTTTGTAAAAATGTGATGTGCTGCCTACGTGCACTATACTGTAAGGCCGCGTCCATGGTCGGCGGGAGCGTGCGGAGAAGTGCGCGCACGGCGGGATCACATTACGGCAATGATCGCAGCCATAGATGGTGCGAGAGAAATCTGCTAAATTTGATTCCATTACGCAATGGCCAGGTCAGAGTTTGCCAAAGGAGGGCGAACCAGCTCCGTGACATCACGGCCACGCCCCCCGACGCCTCCCTGTCGCGTCTACCCTGGCCACAAATCGCTGCGGCTAAAAAGTGGGTGACGTCACGCGCACAGACCCAGCCTAATTGTGAAGCGCTTATGAGTCCCATTGGGAGAAAAGAAGTACAGTATATGAAATACGTTATTTATTATTTGCAGAGCCACTTGTTCAAGTAAGCAAATTGTAAACTACATTTTCTTATCATGGACACAAGTTCCTTTGAGAAATAAGCAAAAGTATTGGTAGTTTGAGGAGAGAAACAATATCCTTGTAGCCCTTTCAGTGCTGGACAGAAGTCAGAGGATCGATTAAACATACTTTAAATTTGTTGCGTGGCTGAGCGCTTTCACCTCAATGCAGCACTTTATTTTCTGTGAATAGATCTCTTTTTTTCCCTTTTTCCAGCACTGCTTTTATTTGTACAATCTGACGCTTTGTTCATGAGATGTGCGTGAGAAATAGTAAGCGCCCGCGAGGGGAAAATGCAGCTCCTCCCAGAGCCCAGTGCAGTCTGACGGTTACCATGGTAACCTCGAGAGCTGGAGATTCCAAAAATTAGGCTTTTTAGCACTAGAAAAACAAACGCACACACAAAAAAAAATAGCAGGACGTGCTTGGGATAAGTTACTAACATTATATGTGAAACTCACACCGGCTTCTGGGGGGATTGCTGCTTTAATACAATCCCAACATACGTGGAGTTGGTCCGTGGCTTTAAAATACCAGCCACCTGAAGGACGAGGTGACTTGTTTGGTTTTCTGTGCCGGTTAGAAGCCCCAACATCGTGTCTGTTGCTCTGCAATGTGAAGCTGCTTCCTGTTATGCACGCACACACACGGACTGTAATAGTGACACTGCCATTAGCAGTAATTAGAGATAATCAGTCTGCGCTTTGAGGCAATGTTGTCTGGTGTTAGAAACTAATGACTTTGTCTTGGGAATCTACTTTAGCTAATAAGTGTTATTCTGCTTCTTGTCTTTGATCCCCAATCCCCATGTTCTCCACTCGTGTTCAAGACGACCCTCCTCCACCCCGCTCCCCAACAGGTCAGGTTTAAAGGATACCCCTGCTTCAGCACAGGTGGCTCCATCAGTGACAATAGCCCAGGGGTGGCCAACTCCATTCCTCAAGGGCCACCAACAGGTCAGGTATTTGGGATATCCCTGCTTCAGCACAGGTGGTGCAGTCGAAGACTGAGTCACTGATTGACCCACCTGTGCTGAAGCTGGGATATCCTTAAACCCTGACCTGCTGGTGGCCCTTGGGAACTGGGGTTGGCCACCCCTTGTCTTGATCAGCGATTCTGAAACTGGGATCCATGGGCCCCCAGGGGTTTACATGAAACCTCATCAGCGGGTACATGACACATATATTTTGAGGCGGGAAAGGTATATTGGGCATATACAGAATGGCGCGTACCATACGACGTTTGGGTAAGAAAAATCTGTACCGCCTCTCGAACAAATCAGCGATGCCGACCTGGCCAAAGACCAGCGTCTTGATTTGCGCAATAATCAGAAACTTTGTGTTGATTGTGAAAGAATGGAAATGGATCGATCCAGGTGCAAATCTCCCACCCAGACCAAGCGGATTTACAGCTTCCAGCCCCGTCTGTCACACACGACCCCTGTGAGTTGGCATTTTCTGTGCTTTTAACAGAAGACCAAAGCGAGGAGGAACAGGCTGAAAGTCGAACATGACGGGCATGCGACTCTCCGGCGTCGCTTACAATAAGGGGCCTATGCAGAGAGCTGCGGTAACTGAATTAGCGGCATTTGTTAGCAAAATATGCCTTTAGAGGCAGGTAATGGCGAGTTAAAAAAAAGCGCCATTTTTTTTTTTTTAAATCTCGCCGCGCGGGTGGCGAGAACCGAAATCTCGCCAGGTTTCAAAAGTGCCGTATTCAGAAAGGCGCGATCGCCATCTAGCGGCTGATCGCGCCATTAAAATGGAGAAAAATTCAACAATTAGCTCCGCCAACAAAAGTTGGCAGGAAGCTGGAGCTCGGCGGCCAGAGGGAGAAGAAAAACAAAAAAAAAACGCGCTTTTTTAAAAACATGTTTCACCAGCGCACATCTCGCCGGTTGAAACTCTCCATATGCAGACATGATTTTAAATGCAGTTTTAGGACCTTGCTGCATATGGAGATAAAATCACGCCAAAAAAGGTACTATTTATTAACATCTCCAATTAATTCCACTGCTGCTCTCTGCATAGGCCCCTTAGTGTTTGTTGCCAATACGCAGCACTCTTCGCTTGGAGACGAAGTTTTGGTATTGGTTGTGCAACTTTTCTGTTCATGGAAGGATGTTTGTATATAGTGAAAAATAATCTGTTTGGATTCTCAAAGGGTTTGTGAGTTTTTGTATCGTGTCTGTGTGATACACGTAGTGCCCACTGAGACCAAGGGGGTAAGCTGGCCGAAAAAGGTTCCGGGTCACTGGTCTAGAGCAGGGGTGCTCAACTCAAGTCAGGTTTTCAGGATTTTCCTGCTTCAGCACAGGTGGCTCAATCGGAGGCTCGGTCTTTGACTGAGCCTCTGGTTGAGCCAACTGTGCTGAAGCTGGGATATCCTGAAAACCTGACCTGTTGAGGGGGAGGCGACTGTTGTAGCGCACCCCTTCTCTAGAGTATTTAGGGGCCCCAGTAATAAGTATAGACCCCCAGTCCAATCCTACAACATAAGCTGCAAAGAAAATGCCACTTTTTACTGTTCCTTGTTTTTTTGCCTGCAGGAAAGTACCTGCAGAGTTTTACATTTGCAGCGAGACAGAACCAGCGCAGACCGGGGGGGGACACACATCCATCGTGGGAACGCAATCCGTTCATGTCGCATTACTCATAGGGCAAACCAGGCTAGGCCTTCAGCTGTACGATGAGGACAGTAAACACTGACGGCGTGTGACACGTGGCAGACGGAATGTCCGAGTTCCGGGTGCATATGGCGCTCCGGTATGTTTACAGTACGGTCCAGGTGATAATTAGAGAGGTAAAACCGGTTTCTGAAATGAGCTGTAACGAATCGGGATTGGATCACTGGCTTTATGGTGGCTAAGTAAGAAGGCATTGGTTGTGTTTGCTGTTTACAGTGGAGGCGTGAGAAGCAAATGCAAGGACTTCAGTCACGGGCGGGGGGCAGTTATTTGGGTTGCAATGCCATTGTCCGGCTCCCCAGTTATCAGTAGAGAACTTATCATACTAATCTTTAAAAGTTTGAAGTATCTGGGCACACGGCTTGACTCCCATTTAACATTTGGGTAGCATATTGATACTGACATCCAAAATATACTAAACTAGATGGACTTTATAGCAGGGAAGCACAAACTTCCCCCCCCTTGCGTGCTGTCCCCTGCTCGCACCCCCCCCCCCCCTCCATACCTTGTCAAGGTAAGGGAAGTTGCTGAGGCCTCACGTGATCCCCCGGCATTTAAATTAAATGCCTTTGGGAAGAGCGCAGGGCCTGTAACCGCTGCGCCCCCTCCCCCCCCCCCCCCCCCCACCATGGTAAATCTTGCTCGCCCCCCCCCCCTCCCCCTTCCCTGTTTGTGCAGCCCTGCTTTATAGGAACATATTCTCAATAAGTCTGCTGGTAAGAAAGCGCATCGCACAGCAGATGCTGATGTCAATTATAGATTATGGGGGACATCGTATATGGCTCGGCACCACAAACTCGCCTCAGCAAACTAGATACCCTCTACAACTTACTATGCCGTTTGTCCTCCAATGCAATTACAACACACATCACTGCGAAATGCTCAAAGAACTAGATTGGTCATCACTTGAGTGTTGGCGCAAAGTTCATCTTTCCTATTTTGGCTTCAAATAGTTTCTGGGCAAGCTACCCAGCTACCTGAACAAGCTCCTCACCCCTACCACATGCAGCACTTATCTGAGATCTGACTCCAAAACACTGTTTATGGTCCCAAGGCTCAACAAAGTATCCGGCCGCTCCTCCTTTTACCGTGCACCCCAAAACTGGAACAACCTACCGGAGACTCTCACAGCCGCCACCAGTCTAAGTTCTTTCAAGACTTCAGCCATCTCACATTATAACCGTGTCTGTAACTGCTAAGGCCGTGATTATAGCAAAATCAAAATATATGCCTAAAAAAACAAAAGAAAGCCAATACGTGTGCACATACCGGGCGCGACGTACTGCAGAGCGTTTGTCTCCTCAAGCGATTTGAGATTTTGTTGTTCACACACGACGGCCGGATCACGTGATTTGCACGGCCAATCACAGTGTATCATCAACCAACCAATCCGGACATGTCATGGCTGCAGCGCTACAAATCAGTGGCATGTTCACGTGTAGCACGGCGACGTCGCTGCGATGACGTCACCGGATCGCTTTGCAGCTCTGCAGTTTTTGCTATAACTAAGGCCTAATTGTCTGTTAAATACGCCCATAGCATATATTGTCCCTAACTGTCCATGAAATGTCTGTAAATATAACGTGTAACCATGTATTGTTATTATAACTCTGTGCCCAGGACGTACCTGAAAATGAGAGGCATCTCTCAATGTATCACTTCCTGGTAAAAACATTTTATAAATAAGTCTTTGCTGTCCCAGATCCGTATTTCATCGCGGTATAGTCCAGACACGGTCTTAAAGTGGCCAAATGCAGGCTCGGCTCTGCTGGAGTTTAGGCCCCATTGGTATATGTCCTAATGTTAGATTGCTGATGAGGATTATGGGTAATGACTGGCCAATGAGCGCACTTTATAGCACCTTATCCATTATTCTACCCAAATTTGTGCGTACTGCGTTACACTGCTGATAGCAAAGACAGAGCTGGAAAACACTTCGACTGCCATTTCATATTTTTTCACTCAACCGTTTAATCCTCTAAGGCCTCGGGCATGGTCAGCGCTTAGGCGCTGACCCGTGCTGAGGCGCGCTTACGCTCGGCAGTGAGCCCCTGCAGCCGCAATGAGAGCGGCTTTAGCAGGGGCTCGCGCACACTTTCGCAGGCGTGCGGAAGCGTAGCCGACACTTCAATTTTAGTTTTGGCGCTCACGGGAGTGCAGGGCAGGTCACGGGAGCCAGCTCCGTGACGTCACTGGCCCACCCCCCCGACACGCCCCCGGATGGCGTGCGAACTAAGGCCAGGGAAAGCGCCCGCTTTCCCTCAGCCTCAGCGCGCCTCTGCACGGCTGCAGTCACCATGGACTCAGCCTAAGGCAGGGGTGCTCCACTCCAGTACTCAAGTCCCCCTTCCCCCCCGAACAGGTTAGGTTTTCAGGATAACCCTGCTTCAGCACAAGAGGCACAATCAGTTCCTGCTTCAGCACAGGTGGCTCAATCAGAGGCTCAAGCCTCTGATTGAGCCACCTGTGCTGAAGCAGGGATAACCTGACCTGTTGGGGGCTGGCTTCTGTGCTAGCACAATATAGTCCATTCCCTCTCGCCTGCTCTGTGTCCGGAGAAGCCTTTTGTGTTCCGAACAGCGTCAGAAATGGTGATATCGGGAAATATGACTGTATATAAATAAACAATGTGATCTTGCAGGCCTGTTAATGTAACGTATTGTAGTGCAGCCCTTCCAGCTGTACACTTGCATTGTTGCATACAATCTGGAGCGTCGGTTTAACACGGGTGTGGCGTGCCTTAATCTGATTTAATTCCTAATCTGTCACAGCGCTAAAATCGTAACTAGGAGGCACTTTCCCTTGTTTTAGGATTTTGTCGTTTTACTTGTAGGGTCTGCAAGACGCCAGAATCGGAAGCCCCGAAACCTATAATTACTGGCCCCCGCAGGAATACAATACAATATAATGTACTTTGGGGGCGGCCAGCTCCAGTCTTCACTCTTCAAGGGCCAGTAACAGGACAGGTTTCCGGGATATCTCTGCATCAGCACAGGTGGCTCAATCAGAAGCTCAGCCAATGACTGACTGCACCACCTGTGCTGAAGCAGCAATTTGTAAAAGAGACATGAAAGGTAAGGAGACACCGACCAACATGTGCTACATTCTTACGCTTGGCTAGTGCAGAATGAATTAACCCCTCGGTGCCCCTGCAAAAGTATGTTGTGTTTTTTTTTAATGCACCGCCAGATTTATTAAACTGAGGAGAAGTTTGAAACCGATACTTCATCAAATGTTTTGCTGGCCTCATTGGCAGTGCAGGGGTTAATGAAGCATGCCTCTCTCTGGGAGACCCACATCAGCTGCAGGTTGTGATACCTTTCAATGGACGATCCTGTCATTTGTTAATGCTTTAGACCAGGTTTCTTCCACTGGTGCCAAGCACGGGACCTCGCTGTGACCCACGGACTCTGCTCATTGCAAACGTATTGCTTAGGCCAGGGTGCGAAAACTTTTTCACGTGCACCTCTGCCAGCTCTCCTTGGTGCCTCGCCCTCCCCCCCCCCCCACTCTGCTCGGGCCCGGCGTCATGTGACATCACGTTGCCATGGTAACATGACATCACGTGACCCCGCTGCGTCATTTGTCGCTTGGTTACCATAACGACGCGTCGCTGGAATGGAAGGCAAGTGTGTTATAGATGCCTCGCGCGGTCCCCCGACATTCGAGGAGAGCGCAGGACCGCTATAACGGCCGCGTCCCCCCCCAGTTTGCGCACTCCTGGCTTAGGAGGCTAAATGCAGCTTTACCAACTGTCTCACTTGTAAATGAACTTAAGGTGATGTAAATATGTGCTGGACTCCCTTTTCTTTTTCGTCATATCTTGCAGAATAACCACTCCATGTTTTATGGACATTAGAGCAGTTCTAGGTTTGTCACAGGAGATCATTACATTTAAGAATGATTTAATGTAATAAACATTCTTTGGAATTGGTGCCGGCGTGATGACCTCATCAAGCGTATATATACAAAATGGTGTTTATAGAGGAAGATAAGCGCGTTATAAAGTGCTTGAGACCGAGCACGAATTATGGTCAAACACTCCCGTAAAATGTCTCCTGATAAAGGACGGTCGCTAGGACTGGAAAACTCATTCGTAAAATACGTTATCGGTTCTGCGATCGGACAGCGGCGTTCTTGTCTCCGGGCGCGTTTCAGCAGGAGGGGGGGATTTTGAACACACTTTGCACTCAAACTTTATAATAATCTTAGTGTCAGATTAGATTACAAAAGTTTAGCACATTTTCGAGCTACAAAGGAAAACTCCTATTTCTTGTTTAATGAACACGTACCTCCCGCAGCGTATCTGCTACTTGTTGACATAATACAGCGACATCAATTTAATTAACATCAGTTGATTGGCTACATTGTGCTTCTTATATAGAGTTAATCTACATAACAGACCTACAAGTGTGCAAATTCTCATGGGGATTGAGCGAGAAATATAGAAGATCTGATGAAAAACTAAAGGGGTCCCCTTTTTCTTGAACATGGTGTATATCAGGGTTGAGCAACTCCAGTCCTCAAGGGCCACAAACAGGTCGGGTTTTAAGGAGATCCCTGCTTCAGCACAGGTGGTGCTGTCTTGGATTGAGTCACCTGTGCTGAAGCAGGGATATCCTTAAAACCTGGCAGGTTGGTGGCTCTTGAGGACTGGAGTTTCCCTTGTTTATATGGTACAAATGTTCTAAATGCCAGCAAGAATGTTGAAATATAATGTTTAAGTCTGTAAATGACATTACAATAAGACTGTGGCCCTACTACTCCTAAATGTTCTCCGATCTGTGCCTTTTGGAGAACTGATTGAAGTGCCCTGCTTTAGATGCTTGGGGTGCTGGTAACAGAGGGGGTTTAAAATCTCTTGGCCTATGCAGGATTTCCCAATGCTAGAGCACCCTGAGCAGAGAACCTGACAGCTCACTCAATAAATTCCCCTTTTACCTTTCACCTCATTCTACCAGCGGGTTCCCAGAAGGAGAGAAAACAAGCGGAGTTCTGAGAATCTAAAAACACACGCACGTCCCAGGCCAGGGGACACCGTGTGATTGGCTGAGAGCAAGTTTGGGTTCTCAATGTTCCTTGGGATCAAAACACAAGACGGCTAAAAGGGCATGCCGTCCTGCGGAAATAACTCCAACAGCTAATCGCTGACACGGGCTGATTCACACCTTAAAGAAAAAAGTCAAGGCGTTAAATCTAGGGGAGGGGTGGCCAACTCCAGTCCTCAAGACCCCCTCCCCCCCCCCCCAACAGGTTGGGTTTTCAGGATATCCCTGCTTCAGTGCAGGTGGCTCAATTAGTGGCTGTCTTTGAATGAGCCACTGATTGAGGCACCTGAGCTGAAGCAGGGGATGTCCTGAAAATTTGACCTGTTGGGGAGGGTCTTGGGGACTGGAGTTGAGAACCGCTGGCTTAAGTGACATTTTATGGAGGTCAGAAAATCTCTCCTTGTGTGTAAGAGTTCACAGTTTTAAGTGACTATTCAGAGAAAATGTTCAGAAATTAATATTTTTATTTGAATCCCATATTTATTCCTTTGCTTAAATTAAAGTTCCCAAATGTAGGCTGCAGTACATTTCTTCTCTGCGGGTGAGGTCAGCTCTACTGTACCTTGTGATAAAACTCCTCATGGGTAAGGAGAACTGTGGATTGTAAGCTCTGCGGTGCAGGGGGTTTCTTTCCCTATTGTATGCTCGGTTAATTATATCATAATCACAAATGTTGCTGTGTATTTTGTGAAGCTACATCTGCGTTCTGCGTACTTCATGTGTAAACTGTACACGTTTTCTCCCCCCTCTCCATGGAGATTCTACGTCAGTGGTTTCCAACCTTTTTTGGTTTGATTTTGAAACCCCATGTGAGATTCTGAGGGACCCCCAACCTTCTCTAATAGCGCGTCTCAGATCAGATACATTATAAAGTCTTCTGTATTTGATACAATTTTCAAATCACCAGAAAATTGTAGGGAACCCTTTTAGGGATGTGCGGGGAACCCCCTGTTGAAAAACACTGTTCTAGGTTTTCCCTTGAGAGGTGGTCTCGTGGTATCCAGCCACATGACAACCTGCTTATCTGTGTAGCTTATGATATGCCTCAGAATCATTTCCAGCACTTCCGGCGTGTGTCTCGCTCACAAATAAAGCATATTGTATACATCTGGCACCGAGGCACCTGTCCTGTCTGCACTGGGTTACACACCCCGCTAGCACCCAAGGGGTTAAAGAGGGGTACAGCTCATATGACTGATGCTTTTACTCTGATACGTTTTGCTAACAGATGGTCAAAGTGAACTAACAAAAATCGTTCACAATCCTGTCTAATTAAAAATAAAACTCTAAACTTTATTAGTAGGCGGGGTGGGGGGGCGGAAGCCCTAATGTTAAAGTATATATTTTTAGAAAGTAGAACTGAAAATCAGCAAGCAGTAGCACTCTGGTTAATGGGACCGTGTGCCCCTTGTAGCCGCACTGCAGTGTTACTTGTGAGTGAGGGCTGCTGTGAGGTTACATTACTGTGCGAGGCTGCTGTGTACGGTTTGCAGCGTGTGAATAAAGGCCGAGCAATGCAACTCATCAGGACAATTTAACACGCCCTCGTGGGACATTTTTTCCGATCCAGTGAGTCACTTCCTTGTAAATTACTTGAGAATCACAGTTGGCCAATAAGGAATCTGCGTGACGAGGGTTTTCACCTTAATTGCAGAAGGAGGGAAGTTCTAACTCCAGAGTGATGGGGGAGCTGGAGGGACAGACGGACAGACAGACGGACAGACGGACAGACAGGGGCTTGGGCAGAGAGCAGTGGTATTGTAAGTGCTATACCTGTTAAATGCTGCTTCACAGATCTCATTGTAGCCGGGAACAATCTTTATGGTGTGACCCCCCCAACCCAACAGGTCAGGGTTTCAGGATATCCCAGCTTCAGCACAAGTGGCTCAATCTGAGCCACTGATTGAGCCAACTGCTGAAGCACAGCTCACCCTAATATCTCACTATACCTTCCTTTTCCCCTCCTTACATCTCACCCTAATATCTCACTATACTTTCCTTTTCCCCTCCTTACATCTCACCCTAATATCTCACTATACCTTCCTTTCCCCTCCTTACATCTCACCCTAATATCTCACTATACCTTCCTTTTCCCCTCCTTACATCTCACCCTAATATCTCACTATACTTTCCTTTTCCCCTCCTTACATCTCACCCTAATATCTCACTATACTTTCCTTTTCCCCTCCTTACATCTCACCCTAATATCTCACTATTCTCTTATCTGCCCCTCCTTAGGCTGCATCCATAGAAGGGCAAACCGCGCTGATGCGTCCGGACGCTGCGCGATCAGACTGCCTAAAGGCAGTGATCGCGTCTATACAGCGTGCGGAAGAGGGCGCGTGAAATCAATCGAAACGGATTTTTCGCGTGATCACGTGAGCGGTTCGCCCTCGTGACGTCACTGGCCTGCCTATAGACACGCCCCTGGACGGCGCGCGAATGAAATCCAGGGAAAGCACCCGCTTTCCCTCAGCCTTCGCACTCTTGCTGTGTCTATTGGCGCAGCCTTACATCTCACCCCAATATCTCACTATACACTCCTCTGCCCCTCCTTACACCTCACCTTAATATCTCACTATACACTCCTCTGCCCCTCCTTGCACCACACCCCTAATATCTCACTATACCCCGTGCAGATTCTTGTGTTCTGGTCAAGGTTCTCTCTATCTCTTTCTTATCTAAAGCCCTCTCACACAAAACCTTTCTCACTGCCCCACACCCATATCTGACTAGCACCTTCTCTATCTCTGTACTTAGATTGTAAGCTCTTCAGCCAAGTGTCTCCTTTACCCAATATTACTTTTAGGTCTCCAGCGCTTCTTCTTCCCATTACGCGTTGTATGATTAGGTCTTGTGTTCCTGCTGTGAAGAGCTATGGATGGCGTAATACATAGATATATCTGGATTTAAAAAGTAAACAATCTTCTGGATGTCAGTTTATTACTGAACGTGTGTATATAAAAAACAAATACAGTACATGGGACATACAGTACGTGTAACATTGAGGAGCAGCCTGCAGCCTGCGTGCTCCTAATAACAACAGCTGGAGCAATGGAGCAAAACGCGTTTAAACCGGGTCACATGCCAGGAAAACAAGTGTCAACCGCCACCACGGGTGAAGCAGGCGTCTTCCCCTCAACCAAACAGCGGTTTCACCCTCGCTGCCTCAGGGACCTATGCAGAGAAGATACCACAGCAAAGGATTCTGGGACAAAAATGGAATGTGAAATGCCCTGTGCTGCTTTTGAAAGTCAGAACTTTGTCGCAGAGACATTTCTCCCCCGGTTTTTCCCTCTACATACACTTTCAGATATTAAGCCTATGCAGTGTGCTGTGAGTTTCAAGTACGGCGCTCACAGGAATAAAACTCACAGCCGTGTGCAGAAGTAAGATGCTTATATTTTCTATGGAATGACCACTATGGAAAAAATAAATAAAAAGGAAAAACTGCTACAAATATTACTATTAACCCCACCCCTGCGTTACCAGAGGTGCCTGTAACTTACTGCTACCGTGCTTTGTCTATAGTGGCAAAAATAGCTGCAGCAGGATACTGTGATCAAGTGGCACACGTGTGTTCCTGGGCAGCAGTGAATTCATAGAACATTGCTCCATTGCACAGGTGCTTTCATAATTCAGATAACCTGTTTTAAACAGTACATTAAAACCCAACACATTGAGAGTCCTGTCAGTCCCATCACAGGACGGACAGGCTCTTAGCAGCAAAAGCTCCGTATTAACCCATCTTGCGAGTTTTTCAGCTTAATATGCAGGTACAGTAAGTGGATGGTTAAAAAAAAAAAAAAAAAAAAGCCAATACTATTATTTTTCCCTGTTGTAGAGATAAAAACGATTCTTATATGTCCCTGAAATAATATTCCAGTCTTATTCCCTCCCACCCATAAGAAAACATATTTGTAATGTGCTAAGCCAGGGGTGGGTAACGTCAGTGCTCAAGGGCCACCAACACATCAGGGTTTCAGCACAGGTGGCTCAGTTGAAGATTGAACCCCCTATGCTGAAGCAGAGATATCCTGCAAACCTGATCTGTTGGTGGCCCTTGAGCATTGGAGTTGCCCACCCGTCACATGATAACCTTTCAACACGCACATAGCATGAAGATTCATGCAGCAGTGTGGAGATACCGTGTATGTATCACACATATATCGACATGTCATTAACACCCAAACCGAGAGCAGTGCTTAGATCTGCGTGGCACTTAAAAATACATGGTTCGGTTAAGCCACTCAAATTCGGGGTGCAGGATGTGGCACGAGTACTGCCATTCATTGTAGGGTAAGGAGGTGGTCTCCTGTAATATTGCACATGCCTGGACACCGCAGTGCCCCAAGTGGCAAAACCAATGCCGAGGTAAATTTAAATAAAGAGAGAAAAGTACTATTTTCCAGGCGAGGCCAGCTCACCCCGGGATTAACAAATATATACATATTTAACATAGATTCGACAGCTCAAAGAAAAAAGGAAACTAAAAACACTATTCCTTCTCTGACAGCTCCCTCTCCCCACCCCAAAAAATTAATCTCAGTCCTTATTTTAGCTAAATGGTTAACCCCTTCGGTGCCAGAGAGGAAGGCAGCCCCTTTCAGTAGTGATCTGATGCCCCCCCACCCCCAAGTCCAAGTGAGTAAATGTAAACGGTGTAGCTTTAGCGTTGGGGGCCGTGCAAGTTTTCTGTAACCGTGACATGCAGTTTCAATATCGGTGTAGGGCGCCGGAGCACATCTGGGTCGTACGCCGCGGTGATGCCGCCATGAAACGTTCTGCGCAGGTGCTGCACCCGGAAGATGTGAACAAGGTGTTCATAGGACTTCTAGGAAGAACGGTCATGTTAACCTCATAGGGATGATCACTGCCTACGAGTGTTTCAGCAGAGCACGCCCAGAGGGTCATTTGTGCTGTACAGGCAGGGAAGGATGGCTATTAATGCCTCTTCTATGGAGAACAGATGTTTATCCTCAGCTTCAGGGCAGTAGTTGTGCATAAAGTCTGCCAGACGTAGAAGATACTCAATGTTGTGCCCAGCCTGCCCGGTTGAGACTATGATTTGGCCAGCGATGTCCTCTTCAGAGGCCGGCCCCAGAAAGCTGGGGTTTTCAGGAGTGGCAATATAGACCAGTGCCAACACTGCCCCTTCGTCGCCCTCATCCTGCGGGTAGAACTTGACCAGCTTGGTCACGTAGCCGCCCAGGACGCTTTCCCGCACGTTCAGGTACTGCAGTGACGGCTCGATCTGATCGCCCCGGACCTCGTAGCCTATGCCCCATGTGCATTCCTGTAATCAGACAAGCGCAGAGAAGGTTCAGTGTCGTTTCATGTTGCTGGAAAAAGCATCACACTTTACACTTGCAGTCAGGGTTGCTATGTGTTACAGAATGATGAACTGCTCCTAAAATTAACTGCACACTTGCTTAGGCCGGGGGTGGCCAACTCCAGTCCTCAAGCGCCACCAACAGGTCAGGTTTTCAGAATATCCCAGCTTCAACATAGGTGGCTCAATCATTAAGACTGAGGCACTGATTGAGCCCCCTATTCTGAAGCATTATCACTAAGCCACCTGTGCTGAAGCAGGGATATCCTTAAAACCTGACCTGTTGATGGCCCTTCAGGAGTGGATTTGGCCACCCCTTAATCATTAAGCTGCAAGAGTGACGATCGGGGTACTATCCCATGGAAACTCCTATTGACTTCACTGTCGCAGTTTAATGAATAACTCCACTGTGTAATGTTTTCTTCGATTATATATCACAAGAATAAACACTTACATCATAATCTTCTTGTAAGGTCACCACGCGGCCAGGCTGCAAGGAGAAAGAAAGGAATAGGATGAGAAACCCAGTATCCTGGCAGTACTGCGCAGATTTACAGCAAAATCCTCAAATGCAATAATCACATAATAATACTATATTCTGGCCTGGTATAAGCAACCGTTATATATCCTATTGCTCTACTGTATATTCATATTATGTATATATATACTTTACATGCATTGCACTCATAACGCTGATCTCCCTGAGTTTGGGCATTATTCCCCAAGCTCAAAAAAATAAATCAGTGTACACAAACTTATAAATGTTATATACGTGTATGTTTATACATACGTGCATCTCTTTACAAATACACACACGTTATAGTTACATGTATGTACACACATATACGTTATAGTCTCTCTCTCCCCTCCTTATCCTCTCTTTATCTCTCTCCTCTCTTTATCTCTCCCTGTCTCCTCTCTTTATCTCTCCCTCTCTCCTCTCTTTATCTCTCCCTCTCTCCTCTCTTTATCTCTCCCCCCCCTGGCCCCCGGTGGATGGTGTCCCCCTGCCCACCGGTGGATGCTGTCCCCCTGCCCCCCCCGGTGGATGGTGTCCCCCTGCCCCCCCCCGGTGGATGGTGTCCCCCTGCCCCCCCGGTGGATGCTGTCCCCCTCCCCCCGGTGGATGCTGTCCCCCTGCCCCCCGGTGGATGCTGCCCCCCCTGGCCCCCGGTGGATGCTGTCCCCCTGCCCCCCCCCCCCCCCCCGGTGGATGGTGTCCCCCTGCCCCCCCCGGTGGATGCTGTCCTCCTGCCCCCCCCCCCGGTGGATGGTGTCCCCCTGCCCCCTCCCCCCCCGGTGGATGGTGTCCCCCTGCCCCCCCCCGGTGGATGGTGTCCCCCTGCCCCCCCGGTGGATGGTGTCCCCCTGCCCCCCCGGTGGATGGTGTCCCCCTGCCCCCCCGGTGGATGGTGTCCCCCTGCCCCCCGGTGGATGCTGTCCCCCTGCCCCCCCGGTGGATGGTGTCCCCCTGCCCCCGGCGGATGCTGTCCCCCTGCCCCCGGCGGATGCTGTCCCCCTGCGGATGGTGTCCCCCTGCCCCCCGGTGGATGGTGTCCCCCTGCCCCCGGTGCTCACCGTGCGCTCGCTGCCCCGGTGGAAGGTGTCCCCCTGCCAGAACTTGCGGCTGTACCCCTGGATGAAGCCCACTTTACTGGAAGTGAACTCGAAGTCCGGCTTCCACACCAGGGAGCCATAGCCGAAGATCCACAGCGTGTTACCGGGGGAGAGTGAGGCTGTCTCCGCCATGGCAGAGCCGGGGTCTCTAGGCATCGGGCAGCGGGATGGGAGCTGGTGCTGATGCAAGCCGAGCAGGGCATTTAAATCCCTGCTGTCCCCTAACCACGCCCACTGGGCGGGGCGTCGCCAGCTTTCCCACCAAGTAGAATACTGCAGCATTTTGGCCCAGCCTCCCTTTCATTCTGCCCTCTGCCAGTTGGCTGGCGCTGCTGTCAATCACAGAGGTAGCTCCGCCCCCTTGCCTGGGAGGGCTGGATCATGAATCTGATGCAACTGCTACTATTGGTTTCAGAGCTGGGAGCATATAGCAAGCAGTGAGAGGATTGCATCAGGCAGAGAGGGGATGGCATCAGGCAGAGAGAGGATGGCAGGAGACAGAGAGAGGACGGCAGAGTGGCAGGAGGTGGAGAGAGGATGGCAGGAGACAGAGAGTGGACGGCAGAGAGCAGAATGGCAGGAGGTAGAGAGGGTGGCAGGAGGTAGAGAGGGTGGCAGGAGACAGAGAGTGGATAGCAGAGTGGCAGGAGGTAGAGAGAGGATGGCAGGAGACAGAGAGCAGAATGGCAGGAGGTAGAGAGGGTGGCAGGAGGTAGAAAGAGGATGGCAGGTGGTAGAGAGGGTGGCAGGAGGTAGAGAGGGTGGCAGGAGGTAGAAAGAGGATGGCAGGTGGTAGAGAGAGGATGGCAGGCGGTAGAGAGAGGATGGCAGGCGGTAGAGAGAGGATGGCAGGCGGTAGAGAGAGGGTGGCAGGCGGTAGAAAGAGGATGGCAGGAGGTAGAGAGGGTGGCAGGAGGTAGAAAGAGGATGGCAGGCGGTAGAAAGAGGATGGCAGGCGGTAGAGAGGGTGGCAGGCGGTAGAGAGAGGATGGCAGGCGGTAGAGAGAGGATGGCAGGCGGTAGAGAGGGTGGCAGGAGGTAGAGAGGGTGGCAGGAGGTAGAGAGGGTGGCAGGAGACAGAGAGTGGATAGCAGAGTGGCAGGAGGTAGAGAGAGGATGGCAGGAGACAGAGAGCAGAATGGCAGGAGGTAGAGAGGGTGGCAGGAGGTAGAAAGAGGATGGCAGGTGGTAGAGAGGGTGGCAGGAGGTAGAGAGGGTGGCAGGAGGTAGAAAGAGGATGGCAGGTGGTAGAGAGAGGATGGCAGGCGGTAGAGAGAGGATGGCAGGCGGTAGAGAGAGGATGGCAGGCGGTAGAGAGAGGATGGCAGGCGGTAGAGAGAGGGTGGCAGGCGGTAGAAAGAGGATGGCAGGAGGTAGAGAGGGTGGCAGGAGGTAGAAAGAGGATGGCAGGCGGTAGAAAGAGGATGGCAGGCGGTAGAGAGGGTGGCAGGCGGTAGAGAGAGGATGGCAGGCGGTAGAGAGAGGATGGCAGGCGGTAGAGAGAGGATGGCAGGCGGTAGAGAGGGTGGCAGGCGGTAGAGAGAGGATGGCAGGCGGTAGAGAGAGGATGGCAGGCGGTAGAGAGAGGATGGCAGGCGGTAGAGAGAGGGTGGCAGGCGGTAGAGAGAGGATGGCAGGCGGTAGAGAGAGGATGGCAGGCGGTAGAGAGAGGATGGCAGGCGGTAGAGAGGGTGGCAGGCGGTAGAGAGAGGATGGCAGGCGGTAGAGAGAGGATGGCAGGCGGTAGAGAGGATGGCAGGCGGTAGAGAGAGGATGGCAGGCGGTAGAGAGAGGATGGCAGGCGGTAGAGACGGTGGCAGGCGGTAGGGGACAGTGAGAGAATCGCATCAGGCAGAGGGCAGGGGGGTTTCAAAAAGGACTTAGGCTGCGCTTATAGTGCCGGCGACGTTGCGTCAAAACAAATACATTGCTGCTGTTGCGTGCACTTATAGTAAGCGCAGCGCGACGGAGCGACGGCTTGGTCGCGATCGCTGGAAGTCATCTCAATTTGATTTTTACAGTGACCGCAGCCTGACGTCGCTGTCGCCAGCACTATAAGGCCGGGCTTATAGTGCTGGCAACGGCGATGTGACTGATGGCGTCACCCGTCACCGTCGCAACCGGCGAAGGTTGTAATTTTACTTTTAAAGATGTCGCTGGCGTCAAAGCCAGTGATGTCACTAAAAGGGGCGGGCCGCACAATTTGATTGGTTTAGAGATAGTCACATGTGGCGACTGTCTCTAAAAAATCAAATAAATCCGGCTTCAAAATTTTAGACGCTCCGCCGGTCTGTCGCTGTCACGCTTACTATAAGCGCTGGCGACGGAGTCAATTCATTTGTTTTGGAGCGACGTCGCATCGCCGTCACCAGGCACTATAAGCGCAGCCTAAGTGTAGCCTTAGGCTGCGTCCATAGAAGGACAGGCCGCGCTGAGCCGTGCGGACGCTCCGCGCTGAGCCCTGTCATCCTCAATGAGAATGTCTTGAGAGGGGGCTCACGCGAGCGTCCGCAGGCGAGCTGAGGAGTTGGATTTTTCAGCCCACAGCCAAAACTGTTTTTAAGCGCACTATCAGCTGAAAACATCCAATCAGCGCGAAGCAGCGTCAACGTCACAGCGCCGTGACATTGACGTCGGTGCGTCGCGGGCGATTGGCCCAGCGACGTCATTGCCCCGCCTCCCGATCGCGGACGCTGGCTCGCCTGCATGTGCATGAAATCACTCATGCTTGACCAGGTGAGCATCAGCGTCCGCGCGGCTCAGCGCTGCTCCATGTTCTATGGACGCAGCCTTAGGCTAAGGCCCCGCTGCCTCAGACCCCGCACTGCAGTCAGGCGGCGCGTGAAGAGGCACTTGACCACTATCTGCGGTCTGTAGGGAGCTGGAGCGGGGGGGGGGGCATGGCCAAAATGGGTCGGGTGGGCGCGGCAATGACGTCGGAGGGCGGGGCCATCACACTGTCTGTGCCAGGGGTTCCCTCCCCCGCCTCCCCCCCTGTGCATCTGCTGACACTGCAGACACTATAGGGTTTAATCTGCTGTGCCCCTCTTCTTCATCCAGCGCCTTCCTTCCCCTTCATTTAGGGGGGGGGGGGGTCTTCCCTCTGGTTCACAGCCCCGGAGTGTCTCTCGGCTCACACAGTATGAGGAGAGTCTGTGGGAGGGAGCAGGGGGGCTCCCTTGGTGCTGCAAAGTTCATTTGGAAGACAAATCGCTGCTTCCCCCCCCTCTCCTCCCCCCTCCCCCTCTCCTCCCCCCTCCCCGCTCCCCTCTCCTCCCCTCCTCATTGGCTCACAGCCGCACCACGTGACGCGTCGCCGCTTGGGATTACAATTCTCTTGCATCCCCTGGCGGCTGATGCGTCACAGCGTGTAGTGAGCCGTGCAGGGAGGAGGGACCGGCTCGGGAGGATACCAGGAAATGGTGATTAGCGCGGCCGTGCGCCGCCGGACGCAGCGGGACCAAAGCTTTAAGGAGAAACTTACTGCTGCTGCTAGGATTTTATTTTTTATTTTCGTTGCAATAATGTCTTATTAGGTGCTATAATAATTATATATGCTGTTTGTATAACTTGTACTTGTATTGCATGCACTGCATACTCTCACACACACAATCTGTAACAAAACCATATATACTTTTTTTTTATATAGAGTACATATATAATGTAGAGATACGTTGTCAGGAAAGCTACATGAAGACGTTCATATATGTGTATGTGTAAAAAAACAAACATATACTGTATAAGTGTGGGTATATCTGCATATATAGGGGCCTATTCTATAAACTTCGATAACAAACTCAGAGGATTTTGAGCAGTTCCCGTACGATTTGGCAAGTTTGCTATTCAGAAGCTTGGATGACCTGGCAAACTTGTACAGGGAGGGCATTTTCCCGAGAGTTCTCGCTCCTGGCCAAACACATCGGACGGGAGGTGACAAACGGCAAAATAGCGCCGTTTCGATAAGATCGCGCTATTCTAGTAGCCTCGAGAATCTCATCGGGCTCTGAAATAGCGAGTTTATCACAGATCTGATCTCCGTCTCCCCCTCCCCCCCCGTTATGGGACCTTAGAGTGGGACTTAGAAAATAAAAGTATTTTTCCTGCATGGGATTGATGCCGGGAGTCTCCGGAGCTGATACACATTAATACCCGCTCCTGAGACCCCCGTCTTCCATCCTATGCAACAAAAATACATTTTTAGGCAGCTTCATTACCTTAGTGGCTAACCGCTATGGCAATGAAGGGGTTAACTACCAGTGCCCAGTTTATTGTGGGTAGCGGGGGTGGGTGAAGGTGGTATTTGGCCCATGGTGGGAGTTTATGCCTTGTGTGTGTGTTTGTGTATGTGTGTGTGGGGGGGAGGGGGGTTTGCGGGAGAAGTTAGATCCTTCATTACCTGAGCGGTTACTACCGCTAAAGTAATGAAGGGTTAACCCCTCCCACTACCCACCCAATAGGCATAAACACCCTCCACAGGCCAAATACCACCGTCACCCACGCTACCCACAATAAACATTAAAACACAATACTAAACAATACATTCATTGACAGTGAGGTTACCTAAGCCCTCGATGGGAGCAAAGATAACCCAAATGGGAATGAATGGGCGCACCCTGTACCCTCAACAACCATAACATTATAGTACAGTAATGGGCAAAATTACTATTATCCAGATCTGGATAATATTGCATTTGCCCATTCAAAATAAAACATCCAGCCAGCATAAAGTAAATGAAACTTGCACTTACCTCTGCCAGGAAGAAGGCCGTCCTCATCACTGTCCTCCCCGTTCATGTTCTCCGTGGGAAGCAACAGTACAATAAAAATACAAACTAATGGCCACTAACCCCTTAATCACCTTAGCGGTTAGTAACCGCTATAGAAATTAAGGTTAACCCCCCTCCCCCACTTCCCACCCGGCCGGCCTCACCTCCCCAGGGCAACTACCCCCACACTCTACCCATTGTTTGGCAAAGTGGTACACAGTGCCCATACAATATGGGCATGATTAGCGACTATGGGAGTCAATGGGCACACCTAAAAAAAACCAGCACCAAAAAGACACAACAATTTTACAAAATTAAATAAAGCACCTAAACAACAGAAC